>NW_019943406.1:16180-18454 GCF_002910315.2 Salvelinus sp. IW2-2015 | reverse complement strand
TGGGTTGTGTAGTGTGATGGGGGTAGGGTAGGTATGGGTTGTGTAGTGTGATGGGGGTAGGGTAGGGTTAGGGTTGTGTAGTGTGATGGGGGTAGGGTAGGGTTAGGGTTGTGTAGTGTGACAATTGGAGAGTAGAATGGGTGTTGTGCGTTTCAAGCTCCCGTTGGTTGGGGAGTCTCACTGTGCTGTCATGTCAAGCCTTATTCACATAATATTACCATAAGTAGACATTGAAAATATTACATCCACGTAACTATGATATGACATACAACAAATTCAACGTAATGAACTCAGCAGATGGCTTGAATTATACTGAATTTTTTCTGACGATTATGATTTATCCTACTCAAATGAAATGTTGTGTTTGTTTTTGCAGGGTAAGGAAGGAGCCTTTATGGTGCGAGACTCCAGGCATGCAGGCGTCTACACTGTGTCCGTCTTCACTAAAGCCCCAGGGTAACTACTGCCTGTTTCAGCCATGTCGCTCAGCTTCAATGACAATCAGTTAAAGGGGCAATCTCTCAGCTTTTTTATCAAAACAGTATTGGGTTGCCTGCTCTGTTATTCTTTAAACTGCATATTGCCCGTTTAAAGATTTTGCTATGACATAGTTACATGATGATGAACCCCGTTCAGATCCAACGGGCAGAAGAACCCGCGGGTGAAGCACTACCAGATCAGACAGTCAGAGGCAGAGGAGACGTCCAAGTTTTACCTGGCAGAGAAATACCTGTTCATGACCATTCCTGAGCTCATCCAGTACCACCAACACAACGCTGCAGGTAATGACCTTACCACCGGCTCACCTGCGCTACCTAATACATCTGTTTACAGCCAGGCCAGTGGGACCTATTTGGATTTGTACCCAGGTCRACTGTGTTTGTTAGTCCGTTGAGATAAAGCCTAGGCATCTCCAGGGGTCATGTAAGGTTCCACCAGCATGGATCTCCCACAGTAGAGAGGTAGCTTTAAGCATCAGCTGTCAGAGCAGCTCATAGATTACTGCACCTGTACATAGCCCATCTATAATTTAGCCCAAACAACTACCTCTTTACCTACTGTATTTATTTATTTATTTTGCTCCTTTGCACCCCATTATTTCTGTCTCTACTTTGCGCTTTCTTCCACTGCAAACCAACCATTCCAGTGTTTTTAATGATTAAGTACTGTATATAAAGATATACTTATTGTTATAGATAAGTTACTGTATAATAAAGATAAGATCAAACATAACATATGCATGATAGTGAGAATTGGCATGTGTTTTTCTATCTAAAAGCATTCGACTGGGATGACATACAGTGATGATGTAGGTAGACACCTGTGTGATGAGGTACCCAGGTTTAGCAGCCAATAGGCAGGCAGCTCCACCACACCCTGAAAAACCTCAGACAGGAGGGACTACCTGGGGAGAATGTGGCAGGCAACCACAGTGTCCCATGTTGTGTTCAGGCTTGATGTATCTTCCATAATTATCAAGACACGGAGAAGTAGACTTCTTCATTTTATAAAAATATGGTTGTTATAAAAAAGTAAGAAATAGAAACTAGAAGGAATGAATAAATAACATAAATACAGCTAGCTAAGTCTTTTTTGTATAGTATCTTTTTTCAGTTTTTATTGAGCAATGATTCTTCCATGATTTACCCCGGATTGCACCCCCTCCCTCTCTCTCTCCCCTCCCTCCTCTCCCTACCCACCCTCCAGGTCAGTGGAGGTGGACCCGGCAGAGCTGACTCTAGGTGAGGAAGTGGGGCAGCGGTTCAGTTTGGCCTGGTACTCCAGGGGCGGTGGAGAGAGCGGCAGGGTAGCTGTGAAGATGGTCGGGAGGAGCCATGTCTGAGGAGGACTTTAAAGAGGAGCAGGGTCATGACGTGGAGTGGACTTTATAGTGTGGGGGGCTCTTAGAAGATACCCTATTCCCTACATAGTGGACTATTTGTAACAATTTTTTTAGCCGTGAAATGCAAGGCTGTGTCTCAAATTAAACACTGGACCCGTTGCTTGTAATGACCTACTTCTGATCAGAGCGTGTGTGGTGTGTGTGTGTGGCGTGTGTGTGGCGTGTGTGTGTGTGGTGTGTGGCGTGTGGTGTGTGTGTTTGTGTGTGTGCGTGTGTGTGTGTGGGCTGTGTGTGTGTGTGGCGTGTGTGTGTGTGTGTGTGGTGTGTGTGTGTGTGTGTGTTGTGTGTGTGTGTGTGTGTGTGTGTGTGTGTGTGTGTGTGTGTGTGTGTGTGTGTGTATGGCGTGTATGGGCTGTGTGTGGCTGTGTGGC
>NW_019943406.1:6180-10456 GCF_002910315.2 Salvelinus sp. IW2-2015 | reverse complement strand
AGTTTTTATATTTACTTGCTGTGTTGTATTTACTTCGCCACCATTGCCTTTTTATATTTTTATTTATTTATAACATTATTTGTTTGCCTTCACCTCCCTTATCTCACCTCACTTGCTCACATTGTATATAGACTTATTTTTTTTCACTGTATTATTGACTATATGTTTGTTTTACTCCATGTGTAACTATGTGTTGTTGTATGTGTCGAACTGCTTTGCTTTATCTTGGCCAGGTCGCAATTGTAAATGAGAACCTGTTCTCAATTTGCCTACCTGGTTAAATAAAGGTTAAATTTAAAAAAAATAAAAATAAAGAGTGTTAATGTAGACATCCTCCTCCTGGGAGAGCTATAGGAGGACGGGCTCATTGTAATAGCTGGAATGTAGCCAATGGAACGGAGTCAAACACGTTGTTTCATGTGTTTTGATCTGTTAGGTACCATTCAATTTATTCCCAAATCCACCCATTACAATGAGCCGTCCTCCTATAGCTCTCTCCACCAGCTCCCTCTGGTGAAATGGTTCTATACATTCTATGGTCCAGATGTTCTTCCTTAGTAAGGTACAGTCGTTCCCTTAGTTTGGGTACAGTCGTTCCTTAGTATAGGTACAGTCGTTCCCTTAGTATAGGTCAGTCGTTCCTTAGATATAGGGTACATGTCGTTCCTTAGTATAGGGTACAGTCGTTCCTTAGTATAGGGTACAGTCGTTCCTTAGTATTAGGGTACAGTCGTTCCTTAGGTATAGTGGTCGTCGTTCCCTTAGTATAGGGTACAGTCGTTCTTAGTATGGGTACAGTCGTTCCCTTAGTACTAGGGTACAGTCGTTTCCTTAGTAATAGGGTACAGTCGTTTTCCTTAGTATAGGGTACAGTTCGTTCCCTTAGTATAGTGTACAGTCTGTTTCCCTTAGTATGGGTACAGTCGTTTCCTTAGTATAGGGTACAGCGTTCCCTTAGTATGCGGTACAGTCGTTCCCTTATGTATTAGGTACAGTCGTTCCCTTAGTATAGGCGCGTACAGTCGTTCCCTAGTATGGTACGTCGTTCCACTTAGTATATAAGGGTGTACAGTCGTTCCCTTAGTATAGGGTACAGTCGTTCCCTTAGTATAGGGTACAGTCCGTTCCTTTAGTATAGGGTTGCGTTCCTTAGTATAGGCGTCGTCGTTCCCTTAGTATAGGGTACAGTCGTTTCCTTAGTATAGGGTCGTCGTTCCCTTAGGTATAGGCGTACAGTCGTTCCCTTAGTATAGGGTACACCAGTCGTCCCCTTTAGTATAGGGTACAGTCTGTTCCCTTAGTATAGGGTACAGTTCCCTTAGGTACGGTCGTTTCCTTAGTATGGGTACAGTCGTTCATCTCTCTCTTGTGTGTGTGTGTGTGCGTGTGTGTGGCGTGTTGCAGGATGCTGTCCCACTGTAAGCTGGTGCAGCTGTATGGTGTGTGTACTCAGCATTCTCCCATGTGTCTGGTGTTTGAGTTGATGGAGCAGGGCTGCCTGTCAGACTACCTCCGAGCCAGGAGGGGGCGTATGTCCCAGGACACCCTACTGGGGATGTGTCTGGACGTCAGTGAAGGGATGGCATACCTGGAGAGCAACAACTTCATCCACAGAGACCTGGTAACCCACCCAAAGACCTGAACATATGTGTTGATGAGCGTGTACATGCGTACGTGCTTGCGTGCGTGAGCTTGTTTAGTCACAATTTATTTTAAGTGCATTTCACAAATCTCAACACACTTTACAGAGAAAATGTAAATGAATTTATAGAAAGAAAACACAGAACAGCTTGGAAATGGTTGTTTTACCTCACTGGCTGAAACATCAAGGAACTGTAAGACATCTCTGCTTGGTTAAGGCCTAGATGTATTTTCAGTGATAATGGAGTGTATAGTATAGAAGATGGACAAACTATTGCAGATCATAAGTGTGTGTTCTGAACCCAACCCTCACAGGCAGCCAGAAACTGTCTGGTCTCCTGCAACAACGTGGTGAAGGTGTCTGATTTTGGAATGACCAGGTGAGTTTGTGACAGACTGGTTGATGCCTATTGATAAAGGCCAGAATATATGGTGATTCAGGGTGAAGACTTGAACCAGTGACCCACCCTGACAGGGAAACTACCACCGGTGTGTTAAAGGGTCAGACTTCTCTACAGGGGGCACTGTGTATCTGTCCATGGAAGCTGCAGAGACTCACACAGATAACCGTGTGTCCTTTCCTCCCCTGTCCTGTCGTACCAGGTTTGTTCTAGATGACCAGTACACCAGCTCTCAGGGCTCTAAGTTCCCCATCAAGTGGTCTTCTCCTGAGGTCATCAAGTACTGCAAGTTCAGCAGCAAGTCTGACATCTGGTCCTTTGGTAGATTTATTCATCCTCTCTGAGACTGTTGTGCATGGTCAGACACTGAGCTTCTTCAAACTTAGAAAATGTATACTAGAGGTATGATGAAAGAATGTTAAATCCTCTCCTTTCCTCCTCCTCCTCTCCTCCCCTCCTCACCTCTCCTCCAGGTGTGTGTATGTGGGAGGTGTATACTGAGGGGCGTCTGCCCTATGAGAACCGGTCTAACGGTGAGGTGGTGGAGGCCCTGAATGCAGGTCTGAGGCTGCTGAAACCCAGACAGGCCCCAGAGGCTGTGCACCTCCTCATGGAGTGGTGCTGGAAGGAGGTGGGTGGGAAGGACCTACCTGGTTCACACCTGTAGCTTACTGACTCATCTGTACTGATAGTGTAGTGTGGGTGGGTGTAGTGTGGGTGGGTAAGGTGTGTGGGTGGGTTTAGTATGGGTTTGTGTGTGTGGATGGGTAGGGTGGGTAGGTTTCCCAAACTCGGTCCTCGGGACCCCAAATTTCATTTTTTGCCCTAACAATACACAGCTGATTCAAATAATCAAAGCTTGATGATGAGTTGATTATTTGAATCCATGCTAGTGTAAAAAACAAATTATGCACCCCTTGGGGTTTGGGAAATGCTGCAGTAGACAGACTCACCTGTACCTTAGTGATTCAGCTTGGTAGGTTGGTTCACCTGTACCTTATTGAATTCCAGTTTGGTAGGTTGGTTCACCTGTACCTTAGTGATTCAGGTTGGTAGGTTGGTACACCTGGACCTAGGAATCAGTTTGGTAGGTTGGTTCACCTGTACCTTAGTGATTCAGTTTGGTAGGTTGGTTCACCTTTCCTTAGCTGATCAGCTTGGTAGGTGTTCACATGCCCTTAGTGATTCCGTTTGGTAGGTTGGTTCACCTGTACCTTACGTGATTCAGCTTGGTAGGTTGGTTCACCTGTACCTTACTGATTTCAGACTTAGGTAGGTTTGGTTCACCTGTAACTTACTGATTCAGCTTGGTTAGGTTGGTTCACCTGTACTTAGGATTCAGTTTGGTAGGTGTTCATCTGTATCTTACTGATTCAGTTTGGTAGGTTGATTCACCTGTACCTTAGTGATTCAGTTTGGTAGGTTGGTTCACCTGTACCTTCGTGATTCAGTTTGGTAGGTTGGTTCACCTGTGATCTTAGTGATTCAGCTTGGTAGGTTGGTTCACCTGTGATCTTAGTGTAGCTTGTGTTTTAAGCATAATGTCTTGTGATTCCTCTCTTCCTGTGTAGAAACCAGAGGACCGACCATCCTTTGCTCTCCTGCTGCACGAGCTGGCCTCTCTGTCAGACCTCTGAGCCTGAATGGACAAGCTATTCAACCAAACCTAGTCTGCTAACTAGCTATCCGGGGTAAATCATGGAAGAATCATTTGCTCAATAAAACTGAAGATACTACACAAAAATGACTTAGCTAGCTGTATTTATGTTATTTATTCATTTCCTTCTAGTTTCTATTTCTTACTTTTTTTTATAGCAACCATATTTTTTATAAAATGAAGAAGTCTACTTCTCTCGTGTCTTGATTTCTTGTTTCTGTCTATTGTGTTTATTCATTGTTTCATAAGCGTACTGTTGTTTGATTTCCCTGTCTGTTGTTCCAAGTCTGACTGTCCATAACAACCCATTTACTCACATGATGTCATAATGTAGGCTATTCCCATCACCCTTCTACATACTTCCTTACGCACTAGGATCTCTGTATAGCAGGCTCCTGCCGTCCTAAAACTAAATAACCACAATGCATAATACTCATAATAGTTCACTTGTCAATACAGTAATTGTAGGTGGTTTAAATGTATCTAGGCTTCTCAGGCAGATGTGCACACACACACACACACGCACACGCACACACACACACACACACACACACACACACACACACACACACACACA
>NW_019943406.1:0-6164 GCF_002910315.2 Salvelinus sp. IW2-2015 | reverse complement strand
ACACACACACACACACACACACACACACACACACACACACACACACACACACACAAACTGAGCCCTGATAAAGTATGAACGTATTCTAAGTCTGTGGTTCCTGACAGCCCTACATGCCTGCTCTGGTTGCTGTGACAACGAGGTCTGACTGGGTACCGGTACTGGCATAGTAATACCCTGTCAGGCAGAGAGTATACACAGAATTACATATAGGATCTCTGTGGGAGTATAGATAGACATGATAGAATAGATAGATGGATATAGATCGACATATAGATAGATATAAATATACAGTAGATAGAACGTCACCTACAGAGAAAACTCCATCCAGTATGCAGTTTTAGGCCTATTCTACTAAACCTCTATATACAATCCATTGTAAGGTGACTGAACTAAATTCTAAAAATATTTTCTTTACTTCTAAGAACACCTGTGCCTATAAAATAGCATACTAGGCCTATACAGTCCTGTCAAGGACGCTGTAATCTGTGCAGTTGATGTGATCAAAGTTTGACACCATCTCTGTCATGAAAACTGGGTCATTGAGTGGTGACTGTGCGATGCATGGTAAGTAAGTAATATCCTGCAATATCTAATCAAATGGACCTGGGGAAGAATGTGCAGCACGTTTCAATGTAGGCCTAATAGTTATAATATGATTTCAAGGGGAATAGTTTGTAGCGAATAGCGACAGATAGACGAAATTGCAAATACATTATTTCATTTTGACGATACAAAAGCCCCATCGCAAGGCGTTTTGAGTGTCGTTCTGTGCAACAACATTGGCCATATTCAGCACCACAGTTCCATCCTCCTGCCTGTGTGAGTGACTGTCTCTTTAAGGAAATACACTTGCAGCCATTTTCTGCTCTTTGTGTGGGGTGGATTATTCGGCTGTGCGCTGAGAGAAACTAGAGCATCAATCGGGGAAAAGGCCAGAAAAACTTCAATAAAACATTGGATTTTCGTCGCACAGTGAGACATTGTCCGCCCTAATTATCCTGGACGGACATGCAAGTTGCAGGTATGTTCAAAATGTAGCGGAATATGTTGCCAGCGCACGGCAAAGATGTGCGGGTAGCCTAAACTCCCTTCTCGACCGGAGGCTGCGATAGATGTACAGAACCTGCTCTATTTCCCATATCTTGCATGGTCCCCCATCACTGTACCATTGGAAGCAATTAACGTATTTTYTTCTCCCATTTTTTAAAACATTGATAACAAATAAACACATCGGATTCTTTCATTTTTGCGGTCGTTTGCCTCTTCACTTATTCGGTGATATGAATGAACCACCCCGTTATTTCAGGCAGTGTATTGATAGCATCATACTCCGACAGATGGGTGGGTTGAACGAGGTTTTGCGTGTGGCAGTGTCTGTAGGGAAATATTTTTACATGAAAATAGGCTACGGGTGATATGAATATCACACAATGCATTTTGTCTTATAATAAAACAATTATATACAATTATATTATGTTATAGTGAAATGTTCCGAGAGATACATTGGTTACAACTAGTGGAGATTAGTTCTCTAACGTGTAGTCTACCCGTCGACTAAATTCTTTATAGTTTTGATTGTGTTCTAATAGCCCACTTAAACTCCTATCAGCAATTCGTCACAATATATCCGTTAAGCGTCACCTCGTTGACAAATATCAACGTAGACACAGTTTCATTGTAAAATGCGTCCTTCCAACCCAGGCCTCATGATTCTTTTCTAGACTGATGCACGGATGACATGTTCATCCACTTCCGTTATGTAGGCAATGGATTCTCCAACCTCAAGTTAATACTTTTTTCCCACACTCAAATAATTAATAACCATTTGACTTTATTCGACTGTAACACTTGACAGATTTGTTTATTTGGATCCCCATGAACTTTTACAGAAGCAGCAGCTACTTTTTCTGGGGTCTGCAAAAAACACAGAACATGACAGGTAACAAAACACTGATAGACAAGGACGGTCACACACATTTTAAATACAATGACAAACAAGACAGAATACAAACAGTACAGCAACAAAAAAATGTGTGTGTGTCCATTCATAACCCCGCCGTTCCATGAGTTGTGGTTTAATCCATTTTTTAAAGCTAATTTTGCTGTTTGCTTGAGTAGTTGGAGATGGCAGGGAGTTTCATGCGATCATGGCTCTTTAAAACTGTGCGTTGCCGTGAATTCGTTTTGGACTAGCGGACTGTGAAGAGACCTCTGGTGGCATATCTTGTGGGGTATTTATGGGTGTTTGAGCAGAATATTATTTGATTATGTAGTCAATGTGGAATTTTCATCACAGTCATATTTCTCATAAAAACTACAAGAGAAGCAGTTCATCTCTCATCGACCCTCAACCAGGAAAGACTGGCCTGCATGTTGTTGATGTTAGTTCTGTGTGTGCAACCAGGAAAGACTGGCCTGCATGTCGTTGATGTTAGTTCTGTGTGTGCATTCCAACGCATAATAATGGCTGGAATGGAGTAAATGGAATGGTATCAAAAACATGGTTTTCATGAGTTTGATACCGTGCTATTATACTCCATTCCATCCATTGTACTCCATTCCATCCATTGTACTCCATTCCATCCATTGTACTCCATTCCATCCATTGTACTCCATTCCATCCATTGNTCCATCCATTGTACTCCATTCCATCCATTGTACTCCATTCCATCCATTATACTCCATTCCATCCATTATACTCCATTCCATCCATTGTACTCCATGCGCTACCGCGAGACAGGACGGACAGCTGATCGTCCTCGTAGTGGCAGACCACGTGTAACAACACCTGCATAGGATCGGTACATCCGAACATCACACCTGCGAGACAGGTACAGGATGGCAACAACAACTGCCTGAGTTACACCAGGAACGCACAATCCCTCCATCAGTGCTCAGACTGTCCGCAATAGGCTGAGAGAGGCTGGACTGAGGGCTTGTAGGGCTGTTGTAAGGCAGGTCCTCACCAGACATCACCGGCAACAACGTCGCCAATGGGTATAAACCCACCGTCGCTGGACCAGACAGGACTGGCAATAAGTGCTCTTCACTGACGAGTTGCGGGTTTGTCTCACCAGGGGTGATGGTCAGATTAGCGTTTATCGTCGAAGGAATGAGCGTTACACTGAGGCCTGTACTCTGGAGCGGGATCGATTTGGAGGTGGAGGGTCCGTCATGGTCTGTGGCGGTGTGTCACAGCGTCATTGGACTGAGCTTGTTGCCATTGCCGGCAATCTCAACTCTTTTGCGTTACAGGGAAGATATTCTCCTCCCTCATGTGGTACCCTTCCTGCAGGCTCATCCTGACATGACCCTCCAGCATGACAATGCCACGAGCCATACTGCTCGTTCTGTGCGTGATTTCCTGCAAGACAGGAATGTCAGTGTTCTGCCATGGCCAGKGAAGWGCCCGGATCTCAATCCCATTGAGCACGTCTGGGACCTGTTGGATCGGAGGGTGAGGGCTAGGGCCATTCCCCCCAGAAATGTCTGGGAACTTGCAGGTGCCTTGGTGGAAGGGTGTGGTAACATCTCACAGCAAGAACTGGCAAATCTGGTGCAGTCCATGAGGAGGAGATGCACTGCAGTACTTAATGCAGCTGGTGGCCACGCCAGATACTGACTTGCTTTTGATTTTGACACCCCCCCCCTTTCTTCAGGGACACATTATTCCATTTCTGTTAGTCACATGTATGTTAGTCACATGTCTGTTAGTCACATGTGAACTTGTTCAGTTTATGTCTTAGTTGTTGAATCTTATGTTCATACAAATATTTACACATGTTAAGTTTGCTGAAAATAAACGCAGTTGGCAGTGAGAGGATGTCTCTTTTTTTTGCTGAGTTTAGCTTCGTGTGAGACCAGTGGCAAATCAATTGTAAAAATAGAGCGTAACGGCCTGCGGGACACCGCACAGACATATGTCTGATGATGGAGAAGCTTCCATTGAAGAACATTCTCTGGGTTCTATTGGATAAGTAACTCTCCAACCATGCGATGGCAGGTGATGTAAAGCCATAGAAAGTTTGTTTTTTCAATAATTTATGATCAATAATATCAAAGGCTGCACTGAAATCTAATTATCCATTTATCTTAACCAATCATCAGTCATCTGAGTCAGAGCAGAACAAGTTGAGTGCCCTTCTCTATATGCATGCTGAAAGTCAGTAGTTGACTTGTTCTCTGAAAAATAGCATTGTATTTGCTCAAACACAATCCTCTCTGTCAGTTTATTCAGAACAGGCAGCAAACGGACTGGGTGGCTGTTAGTCAGCAAAGGTGCTTTACTATTTTTAGGCAGTGGAATCACTTTAGCTTCCTTCCACGCCTGTAGACACACACTCCTTTCGATTTGTTTTGTATGATCTCTTATAAATTACTTTAGGCCCAACCTTTGGCACTGGCTTCCCTTGTTATTGCCACAATGTTATGGTCACTGCAGCCAATGCAAACTGATATTGCTTTGAAGCAAAGCTCTGCAGCGTTAGTGAAGATATGATCGATTCAAGTGGATGTCACAGATCCAACACTATTGGTAGAAAATAGACATCTCTGTTACCATCACACACATTATCAAGCATGGCACACTTGTTATCCAAATACTAACTGTTAGCACTTAGCAGCAGTGTTAGCACTTAACAGCACTGTTAGCACTTAACAGCACTGTTAGCACTTAGCAGCACCGTTAGCACTTARCAGCACCGTTAGCACTTAACAGCACTGTTAGCACTTAGCAGCACCGTTAGCACTTAGCAGCACCGTTAGCACTTAGCAGCACCGTTAGCACTTAGCAGCACCGTTTAGCCACTTAGGCAGCACCGTTTAGCACTTAGCAGCACCGTTAGCACTAGAAGCACCGTTAGCACCTTAGCAGCCACCGTTAGCACTTAGCAGCACTGTTAGCACTTAGCAGCACCGTTAGCACTTAACAGCACTGTTAGCACTTAGCAGCACCGTTAGCACTTAACAGCAGCACCGTTAGCACTTAACAGCACTGTTAGCACTTAGCAGCACCGTTAGCACTTAGCAGCACTGTTAGCATTTGGTGGCCTATAGCAGCACCCCGAAATAAGAGGCTTTAGATGAGGCAGGTTAATATGCAACCACAACACTTCAACAGCATTAGACATGAGATCCTCTCTAAGCTTTACAGGAATATGGCTCTGAACATATACAGAAACACCTCGCCCATAGGCATTCCTGTTTTTTCTATAAACGTTATCACTGTATTGCTACTGCTGTATCATCATTACTGCATTGTCGGAACTAGAAGCACAAGCATTTCGCTACACTCGCTTTAACATCTGCTAACCATGTGTATGTGACAAATAAAATTTGATTTGATTTGATCAAAGGAATGATTTAAGTGAGCTTCGGAGATGGCCATTATATCAATGTTATCGGATGTTAGCAAGTTATTGGTTTCATGAACCTTATTTCTAAGGCTACATATATTAATATATTTATATGGGCTATTTTCAGCCCTTTCCGTGGTAGATTATCAGAGACTGTGTGTGTGTATGTTGGGCTGAAGCTAATGAAAGATGAAGGAATGTGTCTGTATTGGATCAACCGATTCCTAAACCAATTGTGTGTGTAGTTATTACACTTGCTTGCTGTGTTAATGTAGGCCAGACATTCTCAGATGCTATCTCACCCCCTGTCTCCAGACCTAATGGTTTATTCTCTCTCGGTTCTTCAACAATTCCGTGATCAACTGAGCACTGATTGGTGATTGCATGGCCAGTTATCAAGAACCACCACCTTGAATCCCAATCATATAACTAGTAGTCTACACACTACACTACACTATCACAGAGTTTATTGAAACCTGAGTCAAGGTGCCTAAAAACAGCCCACTAGGCAACAATATTCCATGCCCCTCTCTATTCTCTCAACCTGCCATTAGGCGTGGTCATTATTCTGAGATTTGTGACATCATGCGGGAGTTACTATGGTTTGGACACACAGTCCCTGAATATGAATTCCACTGTCCATGTGTTCCACTGTCCATGTGTTCCACCATGTCACTCATAAACAGACCCTGTATTTTCCGTGTGTGTGGCAAGGATGGTAGCCCAGGGGGGAACCCATTGAGTGGTGTGACCCGGACATGACACACTTCATTCTCTCTCTCCTTTCTATCTCTCTCCTCTCTCTCT
>NW_019943405.1:126831-137476 GCF_002910315.2 Salvelinus sp. IW2-2015 | reverse complement strand
CAGCACTGTTTCTCCATTAAAATGGGATATAAACACGACAACAGAACGTACCTGTATGGGCGACACAGCCACCAGGTTGGAGTCAGACTTGGACAGTGACTTGGAGAGCTTTAGGTCCAGCACACTGCGAGGTATGGATCTCATCCTGCCCAGGGTAAAGGCCCTGTCCTCGTAYCCAGWMSCCGGTGYCCCCTCCCTRGGTCCGCCAGCTCCCGACACACCCCCCCTCACCACCACCGCCTCCCTGTTCCAACCATACGGCGAGGAGAAGGAGGGCGAGGCGCTCTGGGGGTTCTGGTTAACCCGGGTGTGGAAGATGGTGCGATAGACTACCTGAGGTTTGGGGGGTCTGTCGTCTTTGAGGGGGTCTTTGGGGGTCTTCAGAGCCAACGCCTCGTTTCCTGTGTGAGGGATAATGAGGGGCGGTGGCAGTCCAATTCCTAATTCAAAGGGCTGGGTTACCGAAGCGAGATTGCCGTGGTTACCGAGCGTGGTTACCGGGCTGGTGTGGGGGTCCGAGGGGGTGTGTTTTCGGGCTTTGGGGTTGGTGTTGGAGGTGTAGAGGTGGTAGGGTGTGTCGGGCGTCTCGCAGGCCGGCGAGGAGCCGTGGAGGAGGCCGGCGAACTCTACGGGGACGAGGCTTTGTCGTCGGTCGTCTGGTAGTGGGAGTGTATTGGAAGAGGCGGGGGGAGGGTTCTGCTGGTACAGCCCGTCGTCTGAGGAGAGAAAACACACACAAGTTAATGTTGGAGTGCACCACACACACATTCCAGGTCCAACATACATACACAGACCCACAGATTGGTTACACACAGTAACCAATCTTACGAGATTTCCCTCTCTCTCTCGTGCTAACATGGAGACAGTAAAAGGTGCACCATAACCATACCATAACCATAACCACACCCATACCATAACCATACCAATCTAGAAAAACACATAGCAATACAGAGGAAAGAGGATCTATGTTAAAACAACTAGAGAAAAACACATCAGAATCAGGATTAACAGAGAGTTAAAACAAATGTTAAAAAACTAAAGAGAGACAGAGAGAAGAATGTTAGAGGGAACACATACATCTGCTGTTGCCCTGTCAAGATGCAGGCTCCTACGGTACACACCACACAACTCCTGACACAGGTCTGACACGGCTGCCTGGTCAACATCACTGTGTGTGTGTATGTGAGAGAGAAAAGAGAGAGAGAGAGAGAAAAGAGAGAGAAAAGAGAGAGAAAAGAGAGAGAGAGCACATGTGTGATGTATCCGTGTGTCTGGCCCATTGACTGAGTTCTGTGAGGTGTACTTAGAGCCAAATGGATGCTTTGAGAGAGACAGCCACCGTCTGTGTGCAGTGGGGTGAAAGAGGGATTGGGAGACAGAGAGAGGAGAGTCTTTCTGGTCTAACTCAGAAAGAGAGCTGGCCCGTATATCTATGTATGTGTGTGATTCTGCCCGGGGATGGTGTACAGTGTTCTATTTAGTCTTCGTGCACGTGCAGTGTCATCCTGAGGTCGCTGAGTATATTTTCCTCCAATTCAAATTTCTAAAGCTTTATTGTCCATTCTTTTCATACACTCCAATATTCACCACAGATTCACAATGAGATTTGAGAGAGATTAAACTCAATAAACAGACAAACAGGTATGCAGCCAAACAGAGCTGTGTGTATCAGTGTGTGTATTATCAGTGAGCAAAACGATGATCAGCAGGACAACATGGTCAGTGTGTGTGTGTGTGTGTGCATGTGTGTATAACCAAGTATAATACCATGGTGGACACACAGACAACTACACAGTACCATGGTGGATACACAGACATTTACACAGTACCATGGTGGATACACAGACATTTACACAGTTCCATGGTGGATATACAGACATTTTACACAAAGACCAGGGATACACAGCATTACACAGTCTCATGGTGGATATAGCAGGACATTGTACACGCAGTAACAATGGGTGGGAGTAGCTACAGAATAATACAAGGCAGCCAGGTGTGATATCACAGAGGAAAAAAAAGAATTTAAAGACTATTTACACAGTATCCAGGGGATGAAACAGACATTCTAACACAGTTCCATTGGATTAACAGAATACACAGTACCATGGTGGATACACAGCTGATACACAATAACCATGGTGGGATACACAGACATTTTAACAGTACCATGGTGGATACAAAGCATTACACAGTTCCATGGTGATATACCAGACATTACACAGTACCATGGGAGACAGCAGGATAATACACAATACCATGGGATTAACAGACAATTTACGACAGAATGGGGAACACAGACATGACGACAGTTCCATGGTGGATATCAGTACATGTCACAGTACCGATGTGGAACAGGACAGATATTACAAACAAATAACCGATGGTGAAGTAACACAGGACATTACACAGTAACCGATGTGATACAACACATATACAACACCATGTGATATACACAGAATATAACACAGTACCATGGTGGATACACAGACATTTACCACGTACGAGGTGGATAACAACTTTACACAGTACGCATCGTGGATACACAGATATTACAGAATACATGGGTGGATACTACACATAATTTACACAGATGTATACACAGCGATATACAGAGCAGTCGAGGGAGACTGCATTTAGTGATCCACAAACTGAGTCTGTTGGTTCTAATAAATAATGGAAATGTTTGCACATAATGCATCTGTATAATCTATAAAGATACATAAAAAATAGTCATTCTGACAGCTGGATAATCAGGGATGAGATGCTGGGCCAGGGAAATGGATGAAGGCACTGGTGTGTGTGTGTGTTGTGTGTGTGTGGTGTGTGTTGTAACAGTTATTCATTCACAAATATAACCCTTGGATTTTTCCCATCATTTTGTTACATCTACAGCCTTATTCTATAAATGGATTAAATTGTTATTTTTCCTCCGTCAATCTATAGGCCCTACCAAGCAAGAGACAGGCACGGTTCATAGAGGTGGATCTGAAAAAATGAGTTTTATTTACTTGGTTCACAGCACTTACTGCAGTTACTGTTAATATGACCCTCCAATTTTCTCCAAAACTACATAATCACAATAGGAAGGATACTTGTCCACAGAATGCATTCAGCAAACAACTAACTTTTGACCAAATGAAGCATTACTGCTTGTCCCTAGGTAGGGCAGTATAGCACAAACCCACAACTGACAAAAGAAAAACAGGTTTAGAATTGTATATATAGTCAAAAATAAAACTGAAATATCACATGTTACTAAGTACTTCAGACCCTTACTTCAGTACTTGTGTGACGCAGCCTTTGCATCGATTACAGGTGAGTCGTCTTGGCACACCTGTATTTGGGGGGGGGGGGGGGGGGGGGGGGGGAGAGAGAGAGAGAGAGAAGAGATGAGAGAACACGAGCAGAAGACAGAGAGAGACAGAAGAGAGAAGAGAGACAGAGAGAGAAGAGAGATCATGAGACAGAGAAAGAGAGACAGAGAGAAAGATGAAAACTAGAGAGAAGAGAAAGAGAGAAAGAGAATAGAGAAAGTAGAGAGAGAGAGAGAGAGAGAGCAAGAGAGAGGAGAGAGAGAGAGAGAGACGAGAGAGAGAGAGCAGGAAGAGAGAGATTCCCGCTCCCATATCCCCCTAGAAGCCAACTATGCACAACATAAACCAACAAAAACGGGGTCAGCATCTCCGTGCAGCTCTGTCACGGCTGGGTATGTACATAGTCATGGTTAGGCTTCGAGGGGATTCCTATGGTAGTGTTCACCTATGAGCTATCTCTTGGCAGTATACACGTAGACGTACTTTATCAACGTGACCTCAACCAGAGTCTCTCAGCCAGCGTTCACAGTCAGCCCCTAACCCCTTATCAGCACCACAGGGCAAATCACAGTCTACTTAACAACGCCAATACTGCAATCATAGCATTCAAAGCCAAAGGAACTGAGAATACATTAAAAGAATGCTATATGATGGAAGGATGCATTTGGAAACTCACCCAAAAAACAATTAGGCAACAGCCAAATCATCCCTTTTAGACACTTCCTGGTAAAATGTTCCACTGCAATAGTGAAGGTAAACTTGGCAGTAGAAAATCTAATAACAGTATATTTTTGCCTCTCTATCAGTTCCTATCAAATCTAAAAAAAAATAAGAAAACCGAAGAAAATAACGAACAATCACAAATGGTTTGATAAAGGATCAAAAATCTTAAAGTAAATAAATTGAAAACCTGCCTCCAAACCAAAACATAGAGACCCGGAAGACCTGAGTCTAACGCCTTATCTATGTGTTGAATAACTATAATACATATATTCTAGAAATACACTAGGAAAGAAGAGGAAACATGCAACGCTCAGAAAATCAGCTCAATGTAATTGAAGCTTCATAGACTCTAAAACCAATTCTGGGAAATTGAAAACACTAACAAAACAACAACACCCAAGAATTGTCTATCCAAAATGGAGATTAAAGGTAACACTTTCTCCAACTCGTTTTTGGGCTCTAATAAAAGAATAAAGAGCACAAAACATATACAGATCAAATACAAATCTCTTGAAAGAATAATAATTAAGACCCCAGAACCCCACTGGATTCTCCATTACCATTGAATGATTTACAGGACACAATAAAAACCCTGCCAACCAAAAAGCCTGTGGTTGTTGAGTATCCTAATGAAAATCAAATTACAGCAACAAATTCCAATTGGCATAGAGAATACTCGTTTAACATCGTCCTTCAGCTCTGGCCATCTTCCCCAATATTTGGAACAAGGACTGATACCAACCACAAAAAGTGGAGACAAATTTGACCCAATAACACCGTGAATATGCGTCAACAGTAACCTTGGGAAAATCCCTGATATATCATACACAGATCGTATTTCCTCAATGAAACAAGTACTGGAGCGAAATGTTCCAAATTGCTTTTACCGAAATTACCGTACAAAGACCATGTATACCCTACACACCCAATGACAACCAACAAACCAAAACAAAGCAAGTCTTCTCATTCTTGTGTTGATTCTAAAAAGCCTTGCGACTCCAATTTGAGCATGAAGGGTCTTGCTATAACAAATTGATGGAAGTGGTGTTTGGGGGTAAACATACGACATTATAAAATCCATGTACACAAACAACAAGTGTGCTGTTAAATTGGCAAAAAACACATCAACTTCTTCACAACAGGGCGTGGTGGTGAGACAGGGATGCAGCTTACCGCACCGCTCGTTCAACATATATAGCCAAGCGGTAATTGGCGCGGGCACCAGAACAGTCTGCACGCAACGCCGGTCTCACCTACTGAGAATCGAAGTAAAATGTCTATGTTTGCTGAATGAATCTGTGCTTCTGTCAGCCGAACCAAGGAGGCGCCATCAGCAGCACGCTAGATCTTCTGCACAGAAGTTCTGTAGATGGCCTGACAGTCAATTCTCAGTAAGACCAAAAAATGGTTTCAAAAACAGGTCCAGTCACACGAGGACCACAAATTCCATCTTAGACACCGTTGCCTAGCACACAAGAAACATATTCAGTACACATCGGCCAAAACACAGCCCAGTAACTTCCCACAAAGCTGTGAAGATCTGAGACCAGCGTCAAGAGGGGCCTGTCTATGTCCATCAAGGAACTAAATTTCAACATACAATTAGGATCGTTGCTATAAATAACTTAATCAGTCATTAGAGCCATTGCCTTATGGTTGTGCGGTCATGGGGTTCCGCTCACCACCAAGAAATTTCACAAAATGGGAGCAAAACACCAATTGAGACTCTGGCATGCCGAATTCTGCCAAAAACTATCCTCTCGTGTACAAGTAGAACAACCAAATAATGCAGTAGAGCAGAATTAGGCCGATACCACTAATTATCAAAAATCCAGAAAAGAAGCCGTTAAATTTCTACAAACCAACCTAAAGGAAGCGATCTCCAAACCTTCCATACACAAAGCCATCACCTACAGAGAGATGAACCTGAGAAGATCCTAAGCAACAGCTGTCCTAGGGCTCCTGTTCACAACAACACAAACAACCCACAGAGCCCAGGCAAAGCACATTAGACGCACAACCATCTAGAAAACAAAAGATAATTACTTACACATTGAAAAGAATTAACAAAAAAACAGAGCAAACTAGAAATGCTATTTGGCCCTAAACAGAGAGTACACAGTGGCAGAATACCTGACACTGTGACGGACCCAAACGTTTAAGAAAAGCTTTTGACTATGTTACAGACCAGTGGAGCATAGCTGATAGTAGACAGGCCGCCGTAGGCAGACATGGCTCTCAAGAGAAGACAGGCTACTGGTGCACACTGCCTCACAAAATGAGGTGGAGAACTGAGCTGCACTTCCTACCTCCTGCCCTGTTATGACCATATTAGAGAGACATATTTCCCTAGATTACACAGATCCAAAGAATTTGAAAACAAATCCATTTTGATTAAAATCCATATCTACTGGGAGAAATTCCACCAGTGTGCATACACAGCAGCAAGATTTCTTGTGACCTGTTGCCTACATGAAAGGGCAACCAGTGAAAGAACAACACCATTGTAAATAGCCCATATTTATGCTTATTTATTTTAACTTTGTTGTGCTTTAACATTGTAAGTTGTTCAACACGTATATATATAATATAACATTGTAGTGTTTTTTGTTTTGAAACTTCCTGTATGTGTAAGTAGTTTATGTTAATTTGTATGTTTATTTCACTTTTGTTATAATATCTACCTACCTTGCTTTGGCAATGTTAACACATGTTCCCATGCGCAAATAAGCCCTTGAATTGAATGAATTGAATGAATTGAGAGAGTGGTGTGTGTTTGGGAAAAACTGACGGTTTTTAAACAAGGAAAGGGGAGTGGATTGGTTAACGGGAAACGGAGCAGGTGTGGTGGATTGGTGACTGATCACTGGCCACTGTGACTAGGGCAGAGGGAGGAGGAAAACAAATACACACACAGGAACCTGTATCTGTAAACGTCATGGTCCGTTGTGAAGGCCGAACTTCACCTCCAGTCTGAGATCCTCAGCGCTCTGGAGCACGGTGTCTCACATCAAGGATCTCTCTGTACTTTGTCATTCATGTTCTTCCAGTGCTGACTATCCAGTCCGTCTACCGCAAAGTTTCCTCCACGTGATGCTTGGCAGCAGCGCAAAGAGTTCAAATTTGGTTACAACAGACAGAGAATCTTTGATTCTCAATGGTCGAGAGCCTTTAGGGGGCTGTCTGTGCCTTTTATTGAGGAGTGGCTTCATCAGGGCCACTACTAAACCAAAAGCCTGACTGGGGGAGTGCCTCAGAGATGGTTGTCCTTCTGGAAGGTTCTCCCATCTCCACAGAGGAACTCCGAAGCTCTGTCAGATTGATCATCAGGTTCATGGTCACCTCCCTGACCAAGGCCCTTCTCCCCCGATTGTTCAGTATGCCTGGGCGGACAGCTCTAGGAAGAGTCTTGGTGGTTTCAAACTTCTTCCATTTTAGAACGATGGAGGCCATTGTGTTCTTGGGGACCTTCAATGCTGCAGAAATGTTTTGGTACCCTTCCCCAGATCTGTGCCTCGACACAATCCTGTCTCGGAGCTCTACGGGCGATTCTTTCAACCTCATGGCTTGGTTTTTGCTCTTACATGCTCTGTCAACTGTGAGACCTTATATAGACAGGTGTGTGCCTTTCTAAATCATGTCCAATCAATTTAATTTACCACAGGTGGACTCCAATCACGTTGTAGAAACATCTCAAGGATGACCAATGGAAACAGGATGCACCTGAGCTCAATTTCGAGTCTCATAGCTGTAACGTAACAAAACGTGGGAAAAGTCAAGGGGTCTGAATACTTTCAGTATATATACAGTATATAGAGACAGAGCGAGAGAGACCGAGACAGAGACAGAGAGAAAGAAAGAGAGAGACAGAGACAGAGAGAGAGAGAGAGAGAGAGAGAGAGAGAGAGAGAGAGACAGAGAGAGACAGAGAGAGAGTGTGAGAGAGAGAGACGGAGAGAGCGAGAGCGAGAGAGAGCAGCAGTTTGTGTGTGAGAATCCGTGTGCCTCAGTGGGCAAAACTCTCTCTCCCTGGGTATTGTCAGAGTGTGTTAAGACTGTGTACAAGCCCCTCCACTGATAAGCATCACATCACTAACACTCACAGAGCAAGAGAGAGAGAGAGACAGAGAGAGAGCAAGAGAGCAAGAGAGAGAGCGAGAGAAAGCGAGAGAAAACAATTAGTGGGAGAGAGATAAGGAAGACACGAGACAGACCACAGAAAGAGAGAGCGAGACAGCCAGCCAGACAGACAGACAGACAAGACAGACAGACAAAGAGTGAGAGAAAGAGAATCACTAAAACAATACAGAAATACACTGCGGAGAAAGAAGGAACAGCACGTCAGAAATCATCTCAAAGTAATTGAAGAATCCATAGAATCTAACCACTTCTGGGAAAATTGGAACACACTAAACAAACAACAACATGAAGAGTTATCTGTTCAAAACAGAGATGTATGTATAAAATACTTCTCCAATCTTTTTGCCTATATAACAAAGAACAAACAGCAAAAACATATACATGATCAAATAAACATCTTAGAATCAACTATTAAAGACTACCAGAACCCACTGGATTCTCCAATTACATTGAATGAACTACAGAACAAAATACAAACGCTCCAACCCAAAAAGGCCTGTGGTGTTGATGGTATCCTCAATGAAATTATCAAATATACCGACCACAAATTCCAATTGGCTATACTTAAACTCTTTAACATCATCCTCAGCTCTGGCACCTTCCCTAATATTTGGAAGCAAGGACTGATCACCCCAATCCACAAAAGTGGAGACAAATTTGACCCCAATAACTACCGTGGAATATGCATCAACAGCAACCTTTGAAAAATACTCTGCATTATCATTAACAGCAGACTCGTACATATCCTCAGTGAAAACAATGTACTGATCAAATGTCAAATGGGCTTTTTCCCAAATTACCATACGACAGACCACATATTCCCCCTGGACTCCCTAATTGACAAACAAACAAACCAAAACAAAGGCAAAGTCTTCTCATGCTTTGTTGATTTCCAAAAAGCTTTTGACTCAATATGGCATGAAGGTCTTCTGTACAAATTGATGGAAAGTGGTGTTTGGGGAAAAACATACAACATTATAAAATCTATGTACACAAACAACAAGTGTGCAGTTAAAATGGGCAATAACACATTTCTTTCCAGAGGGCCGTGGGGTCAAACAGGGATGCAGCTTGAGCCCCACCCTTTTTAACAGATATATCAACAAATTGGCAAGGGCACTAGAACAGTCTGCAGCACCCTGCCTCACCCTACTAGAATCTGAAGTCAAATGTCTACGGTTTGCTGATGATGTGGTGCTTCTGTCCCCAACCATGGAGGGCCTACAGCAGCACCTATATCTTCTGCACACATTCTGTCAGACCCGGGCCCTGACAGTAATTCTCAGTAAGACAAAAATAATGGCGTTCCAAAAAAGGTCCAGTTACCAGGACCACGAATACAATTTCCATCTAGACATCGTTGCCCTAGAGCACACAAAAAACTATAGATACCTCGGCCTAAACATCAGCACCAGAAGTAACTTCCACAAAGCTGTGAACGATCTGAGAGAAGGGCCTTCTATGCCATCAAAAGGAACATAAATTCAACATACCAATTAGGATCTGGTTAAAAATACTTCGATTAGTTATAGAACACATTGCCCTTGATGGTCGTGAGGTTTGGGGTATGCTCACCAAACAAAAATTCACAAAAATTGGACAAACACCAAATTGAGACTCTGCATGCAGGTTTCTGCAAAAATGTTCTCCGCGTACAACGTAAAACACCAAATAATGCATGCAAAGCAGAATTAGGCCGATCCCTGCTAATTATCAAAATCCAGAAAAGAGTTGTTGAATTCTACAATCTGTTCACAAACACAAACAGATCCCCAGGACAGCAACACAATTAGACTCAACCAAATCATGAGAAAACAAAAAGATAATTACTTAACACATAGGAAATAATTAACAAAAAAAACTGAGCAAACTAGAATGCTATTTGGCCTTAAACAGAGAGTACACAGTGGCAGGATACCTGACCACTGTGACTGACCCAAAATTAAGGAAATCTTTGACTATGTACAGACTCAGTGAGCATAGCCTTGCTATTGAGAAAGGCGGCCGTAGGCAGACCTGGCTCTCAAGAGAAGACAGGCTATGTGCCCACTGCCCACAAAATGAGGTGGAAACTGAGCTGCACTTCCTAACCTCCTGCCCAATGTATGACCATATTAGAGACACACATTTCCCTCAGATTACACAGATCCACAAAGAATTCGAAAACAAATCCAATTTTGATAAACTCCCATATCTACTGGGTGAAATACCACAGTGTGTCATCACAGCAGCAAGATTTGTGACCTGTTGCCACAAGAAAAGGGCAACCAGTGAAGAACAAATATCATTGTAAATACAACCCATGTTTATGTTGATTTATTTTACCTTTTGTACTTAACTATTTGCACATCGTTACAACACTGTATATATAAATAATATGAGTGTAATGTTTACTGTTCATTTCACTTTTGTTCATTATTTATTTCAGATGCTTTGGCAATGTAAACATATCTTTTCCATGCCAA
>NW_019943405.1:121128-125082 GCF_002910315.2 Salvelinus sp. IW2-2015 | reverse complement strand
GCCAAGAAAGCCCCTTATATGAATTTTGAGAGAGAGAGAGAGAGAGAGAGAGAGAGAGAGAGAGAGAGAGAGAGAGAGAGAAGAGGAGAGAGAGAGAAGGAGAGAGAGATACAGGAGGATACAGAGAGAGACAGAAGAGAGAGAGAGAAGAGAAGAGAGAGAGACAGAGAGAAGAGAGAGAGAGAGAAAGAGAGACAAGAGAGACAGAGACACAGAGAGAGCGAGAGGAGAGAGAGAAAAAGAGAGACAGACAGAGAGAGAGAGAGAGAGACGGAGAAGAGAGACGACGAGAAGAGACAGAGACAGAGTCATGCTCAACATGAGATCCTGAATATTTCATATTTTTTTGTTTTTAGGATGAGAAAACACTCTAATCGAAAAAGAATTCCAGACAAGAAGTTGATGAACAACAACTCTATTCATCAAATAGAAAAAAAGTAACTTTGCTCCTCAAGTTAGAAGTTTTGAGTCTAGCTACCTAGCTACACAACAAGACTAGCCAGCAGACTAACAAAGCTAGCAGAAGAACGAGCTAGAACAAAACCTAGCAAGGGCAGTTAATACAACTACTCAAACGACCAAACTGAGTGAGTAAACCAAAAAGAGCACGGACTAACTTAAACTATATTCTGTTGTTTTGTGTGAGAATTTGTCACTCTTTGCTGGTTTTGAACTAAATTAGCGCTAGCAGCAGACGAACCAATCGTTTTGCCATGCAACGGGGCAGCAGAACAGCGCAAGCAGTAGTAGCAGAGCGCATAGGCACCATGTCCCCACTTCCCTCAGCGCAAGAATCCATTCTCTACCCTAAAGAGCCAAACAGACACAACGAGGAAAGCTTTTAAACAGAAACTACTAAAGGGAGCCAGAAACCCTTTTGCAGACCTCTACAAAAACGGTGACGTGAGTAATCTCATCTTCCTCACTGACCAGCCAAATGCATGGCGCTCAGGAGTGTGTTCTACTACCAATCCATAAAGAAAGAGGGAATTTGTTATGGGTGGAAGTGAAATCAAAGAGACAGACACAACCTGAGAAGCAGATGATAAAATCAACCTCTACAGTACTGGGACTGTCATGGTTGCAAGGTACATTAGGTGTTTGACAGACTTCAGACATTAAGAGGAGAGCGGAGAGAGAGAAGACACACCACCAGTGACATGCCCTCCACAAGACAAACTCCACCAAGCACCACCCTCACCCTACTCTCCCACCCAAAAGCACATCCAGCACCAGAACAGCCTCCACTGACGTGCACCGACACACGCAGCCACACCCAGACTCCAACACCCACAGCCTCTCCCCCTCGCCCCCCCCCCAGTCCAGAAGAAACACTGCGACATCGTCCTGTTATGGACATCAAAGGGAGTATTTCAGGAGAATAAATTTTTCCTAGACACAAAACGAGAAAACGTGTGGTGCCCAACAACGCAGAGTGCCAGGACCTGCTTGATGAAGGCCCATCTCGGGTCCGCAAGGCACATAATCATATATACCGGAAGCAGACGACCTGCGTTGCTCAGCAGGAGAGGGTGCGACTTCACTACGGGAGTGATTGAGAAGCCTCGCAATCTTCCCCACTCAAGAATCGTAGTGTCAACCCTTCTACAGAGGAGGGACTCCACCCTGCCACAATCCAAGAATAAAACACCAGCCTATCCGGGACTGTGCATGCGACCAATGTATACCTGGCCCACCCTCCCCTCGATCTGGACTGTCTCTATACCATTTTCACCTGTACAGGAGAATCCCCATCCTTGCCAAGGACTCTCAAAGGAGTGCTTAAACGCAGCCTGACTCTCCACCTAGGAACAGCGAGCAATCTCCACCGCCGAGATCACCGAGACAACACCCCAGACCAGCACCTGAACCCGCAGCCACGACCACGAACGCCAAACCTCAATTGCCCACACCGCCAGGCAGCACAGACCACCCAGCCACCTTCACGAGCACAGAAGAGGCTTCCCACCCCTGCCTCCCACCGCAGACCACACCTGAAGGAGCCACAGCCAGCAGGCAGAGCTACCGCACAGGCTGTTGAGAGAGCAACTGGCGCAGCCCCCACCAAGCCAATGATTGAATTAAACAAATGTTGAGTCTACTACGCTCACATGTGATAGCGAGGGTCATGGTAAAGATGAGCACAAGAACACCACCATCGCCCACACTACTCCACCCAAGTGGCATGACACAGAATTCTTCTTAAAGGATAAACAAATCACATTTGCAAATAAGAGTTGTTACTTTAAATTGAAAATCCTATTTTAATAGTCTTGTTGATTGTGAGTGTTTGTCTCATTTTGAAGGTAAGAGAAAGAAACATATTCATCCTGGTCCCCCCGTGGGGAATGAACCCACAACCCTGGCGTTGCAAGCGCCATGCTCTACCAACTGAGCCACACGGGACCACCAAAACCAAAACAAAGGCAAAATATACTCGTGTTTTGTAGATTTCAAGAAAGCATTTGATTCAATTTGGCACGAAGGTTTTTTTTATAAACTAATAGAAAGTGGTATTGGAGGGAAAACATATGATTTTATTAAATAAATGTACACTAAAAACAAATGTGCGGTTAAAATTGGCAACAAGCAAACAGACTTCTTCTCTCAGGGGCGGTGAGTGAAACAGGGCTGCCCAATACTATTTAACATCTACATTAATGAATTGGCAAAAACATTAGAAGAATCGGCAGCACCTGGTATCCCCCTACACAACACTGAAATCAAGTGTCTGCTGTACGCAGATGACCTGGTGCTGCTGACTCCCACTAAAGAGGGGTTACAGCACCACCTAGATAGTCTTCACAGGTTCTGTCAGACCTGGGCTCTGACCGTTAACCTAAAAAACCCAAATATAATGATATTCCCAAAAAAGGTCCGGAAATAAGGATGACAAATATAAATTCTATTTGGACACAGTTCTATTAGAACACACCAAAAACTACACATATCTAGGACTAAATATCAGCAACACAGGTAGCTTTCACATGGCTGTGAATGAGCTGAGAGACAAAGCAAGAAGAGCATTCTATGCCATTAAAAGGAACATCAAAATCAAAATTCCAATTAGAATCTGGCTCAGAATTTTTCAATCAGTTATAGAACCAATTGCTCTATATGGCAGTGAAGTATGGGGTCCACTCTCTAATAATGAATTTACCAAATGGGACAAACATCCAATCGAAATACTGCATGCAGAGTTTTGCAAGACTGTATTGCAAGTACAAAGAAAAGCTCCAAATAACGCATGTAGGGCAGAATTGGGCCAATACCCCCTCCTCATTCGAATAGAAAAAAGAGCCATCAAATTTTACAACCATCTAAAAACAAGTGACCCCAAAACATTCCATCACACAGCTCTACAATGTCAAGAGATGAAACAAGAGAATAGTCCCCTCAGCCAGGTGGTTCTGAGGCTCAGTTCACCAACCCAAACCAACCCCATAGAGCCTCAGGACAGCCCTCAGAAAATCTGGCCCAACCAAATCATCACAAAACAAAAAGGAAAATATATCACCTATTGGAAAGACACCACAAAATATCTAAGTAAACTTCAATGCTATTTGGCTCTAAACAGACAGTACATGGTGACAGACTATCTGTCCACTGTGACTGATAGAAAACTGAGGAAAACATTGACTAGGTACAGACTCAGTGACCACAGTCTGTCTATAGAGACCGGTCGTCACAGACAAACCTGGCTGCCCAGAGAGGACAGGCTGTGCTCACTCTGCTCCAGGGGAGAGGTAGAGACAGAGCTGCATTTCCTATTACACTGTGACAAATACTCAGACCCAAGAGAATATTTATTTCCCAAAATTATAATTCAATACAAAGAATTTGAAAATGTAAAAGATGAAGAAAAAATCAAATATTTATTGGGTGAAAAGCCAAAATGTGCAGCCAAATATGTGTCCTCCTGCCACAACCTGAGGGACAGCCAGTGAAAAGTGC
>NW_019943405.1:113233-117864 GCF_002910315.2 Salvelinus sp. IW2-2015 | reverse complement strand
GACTCGCATGCTCTCTCGATCTCGATTATCTCTACTTAGACTCCTCTCCGCATGACGCCGAATTAATGTGCAAGAATGGAAAAGTGAAAAGAAAGAGGACGAGAGACATAAGGACAAGGAAGAGGAGAGACTGAGAGAAAGAGAGAGAGAGAGATGACATGCGGGTAAACAGTTTGATCTAGAAACGGTTTAGAACGAACAGCGGAGCTGTGAACAGGGTAAGGAAAAAAAACGATGCACACCACGTAGGCGAGGGAGAGGAGCGCAAACTACTGTTCAGCCCGGAATCAAAAACATGCACTCCATCCATATAAACACAAGCATGAGTCAGACTTAAGGAACGAGGAAAACCTCACTTGGATAGACAAATCTCTCTCTCTCTTATTCTGTCCTCTGTGTGTGTGTGTCTTACCTCAGGTCACCTCCTAGTGTGAACTAGGCAGCTTGTTAATCCATACTGTCAAACAGTTCAACTGTTTGGTATTTACTGTCGGAACCTTGCTACCTACCTGGCTCTCCACATACTGACTCACACGACTAAAAATATGCTTACAAGTGTCTGGTGTGTGTGTTTGTTGATATCACCCAGTCATTACAAGTGCGTTGTTATCCGTTCTGCGTGTTATATAGAGTTTGTCAGCACCCAGTCTTACAAGTTGTGCGGGACCACCCGTGAGTGTCGTGATTCTTCTCTTTCTTCAAGGTGCCACAACCCAGTGCTTACTAACCGTGTGCAACCCAGTCTTTACAAGCTGCCACACCCAGTCTACAAGGTGCAGCACCCAGTCTTACGAAGGTGCTATGCTAGTCCTCGATTGTGTGCGTTACAATCTGACTATAGCCAGTCTTCACTAGTGCACTACTCTCTGATGTCTGTACAAGTCGCACACCCAGTATCTATCAAGTGCCCACCCCAGTCTAGCTCTATGTGTGCGTGAGCTCAGCGCGTCTGAGTCGTGTATCGAAGTGTATGTCTATGGTGCTCAGTCTTAAAGTGCACACCCAGGCTCTTACAATGTCACACCAGTCTTACACAGTGCTTGTAATGTCGTATGCTGCTCTGTTGTCTTACAATGTGCACACCCAGTCTTTACCAGTGCACACCCCAGCGAGCGTGGTGCACACCCATCTGTGAGACCTTGGAAGGCTCCTGGTTGCTGCCACACAAGCATAACTTCGTCTAATCTCTGCTGTCTCGCGGTACATGCATCAGGCGCCACCACACACACGCACACAGCCGTAGTCTTCCCTGTTACAGTTACACACACACTTAATACCACATACTTACAGTGGTTAAGTGCTTCGCGCTTCACGTGGATGTTGTGTGTGTGTGTTGTGCGGGTGTGCGTGTGGTGCTGTGTGTGTGTGTTTGTGTGTGTGTTGCTGTGTGTGTGATGTGGGGATGTGTGTGTGTGGATAGTCATGAGTGAGAGTGCAAGTGTGTGAGCTCCTGGTCGTGTATCGTGTTGTGTGTAATATATTTACAACTCAGTTGTTATAATCTCTGTGGAGTGTGGATGGTTAAACCTGATATCTAGTCGTGATATGTATGGCCTTCTTTTCGGGCGTGTGGTGGATGACGCGTGCTGTCGTCCCACCGTGTACATGTGTGTGTGTATGCAATGATGTGTGTGTGGTTCTGACCACTCTTACAGGAAAGGAGGTAGTGGTGTTCGATTGTGTGTCAGGGAGAAGTGTGATGCAAAAGGGATGTCATGCTTTCCTCCATGGTGTGCCTCTGTGGTGTTCCTGGGTCTGTCGTTCTCTCCGTGTGTCGCTTCGCCCGGGGTGCTTTTCTCCCCGAGTTATGGCCCTCTTCCCCTCGGCTTTTCCCGCGCGTGCTCGCGGTCGTGTCTGCTGCCCCTTCCCGGGTCAGCTGGCGCCGGTCCTGTTCTGCCCTCTTTCCCTCACCTTTTCTTCCTCTCTCGTCCTGTCTGCCCCGCTTCCCTCACTTTTCTCTCTCTCTTCCTGTTTCTCCCTCTCCCTCACTTTTCTCCTCTCTCTTTCTGTTTCTGCCCTCGCTCCCTCACTTTTTCTCCTCCGTCCTGCCGGCAGGTCTTGTGAGCGAATTGACACGCCCCGCCCCCAGCGTGATTAAAGAGCGACACGTGTAATTGCTTGTTAACAAAGTTTACGGCGCCGTACTGAGCAGCCACCCGTTTCGCTGCCAAGTATTAGACCTCCATTACTCTGAGGCTGCTGTCGAGATACACTGGGCTGGAAAGGAGGGAGAGAGACAGAGACGGAGCAAAGGAGGGAGAACCAGAGAGACGAAGGAGGGGAGGAAGAGACAGGAAGGGAGAAAAGAGAAAGGGAGAGACAGACGAGAGAGGACAACAGGAGAGGGAGAGACAGAGATGAGAAGGAGGAGACTAAGAACAAAGAGGAACGGCAGGACGCAGAGGAGAGACAGGCGGGAGAGACAGAGAAGAGCAGGAGGGACGACAGAGAGAAGAGACAGAGGGATAATGATAGGGGAACTACAGTGACAGACAGATGCACAAAGGGCCAGGGGGTGGAGGACTGACACAATCACAAGAGGGCAGGGGTGACGAGACAGACAAAAGCGAATTTAAACAGAGGCAGGGTTTTGGAGACTTGACATAGAGACAAAAATAAGTAAAGAGAGATAGAGCAGAGAGAGCATAGAAAGAGAGCATTGAGAGCATTGAGGAGCATGTGGCAGGACGAGAATGAGAGCATGAGAGCGATGAGAGCAATGAGAGCATGAGATCATGAGAGCATGAGAGAGAGAGAGACGAGAGAGAGAGAGAGATGACGCAGCAGAGAGGAGAGAGAGAGAGAGAGAGAGAGAGAGAGAGAGAGCAGAGAGGAGCAGAGAGAGAGAGAGAGAGAGAGACGAGAAAGAGGAAGCAAGAAGAGCAGAGAGAGAGCGAGAGACGACGAGACGAAGAGATCGAGACGAGAGAGAGAGAGAGAGAGAAGAGAGAGAGAGAGAGAGACGAGAGAGGAGAACGAGGAGCACGAGAGCACTGAGAGCACGAGAGCACGAAGCAGCACCGCAGTGAGCACAGAGCACGATAGGAAAGTATTATAGCAGTAGATAGGCAGTATTATTCTCAGTGTAGTCTAAGAGGGAACATTGAGTTTCTGGTGCAAGTCAGCAGCAATGACCAATATACCCACAATCACAACTCCCATAATCACAAAAAGATTGCAGTGACCAAAAATCCAGTTGATTCTCCGAACAGTTTTGGCTGTTTCTAGAACTGTGCTACAAGATTGATACACTGACTCTTCACCATGGAATGAAACTGACCAAATGATCAAGGTTTTTTCAAAATAAATTTTCTCAACAAAATAATCAACACAATATGAGTTCTGTCAGTCCATAGAGAAAACCCCAGACATGCATGCACATACCGGTAGATATGCACGCACATACCGGTAGACATGCACACGCTCAATTTCATTACATTTCTAATATATTGGGGTGTTATCCTGTCTAGGGGGGGGACAACATCTGATACAATCTTGTTTATTTTTCTATCTCGGGCGCGGCGACTCGTTGAGCTTATTAAAAACTACAGAGCAATATCAGACGTGTCTGTCATCCTTTAGATGAAAGGGGCCTGTCTGGCTGCTTTATGAATTATGATTTGCTTTGTTCTGCTGCAGCCTTACGCTAGGCTAATGGTGCTAGGCTAAAGGCGCTAGGCTAGTGGTGCTAGGCTAATGCTACACTAACAAGCTACTTGATGTAAAAAGGTCTTCTAAATGAGAGACTTCTGCTAATGTAGCAGGAATTCATCGGTCTTATCTGAGCTCTGATGCTTTTGTTAGCGCCCAGAGCTAGTGCCTTAGCTAGAAACATTAAAAAGCCATAACCTAGCCTGCAACATAGTTCTAGTGTTACATGCTAAAAGCAATACATATCTTCCATTTAAAGTGCTAGCGTCTCGCTAACAAGGAGTAAACAGGTCTTCCATAGCAGCACCAGTCACCTCAGGGGGGAGAAGAAAGATGAAAGTAGACTCTTGTTGTTGTGTAGGCTACATTCTTTCATGTGTGATAGCCCTGAGAATCGATCTAGACTACCTAGACCGAAAGGGGAACCACAGGGACTGTGAGGAGATATTGAATTCACACTTACAATCTTGCTCTATGTATGCTGGGATATCACCACGGCAACCAGTTTATCTCCCACTGGCTGTGGGTAACCCGTTTTGTCGTCGAGCGATGTAAGGAACAAGAGTTCGATTTTTGGGGAATGATATAAAAGAGGCAATTAATATTACATTGCCACACCAGACACACACTCTCTCTTTCAAACACAAATACATCCTGTAGCTAAGTGAATAAAAATACAAATAAAATACACTTAATCCAGAAAAATTAAGAAATATCAGAATGAGCAATTTCAGAGACCGGTACATATATATATATACAGTGGGGAGAACAAGTATTTGATACACTGTCAATTTTGTAGGTTTTCCTACTTACAAAGCATGTAGAGGTCTGTAATTTTTATCATAGGTACACTTCAACTGTGAGAGATGGAATCTAAAACAAAAATCCAGAAAATCACATTGTATGATTTTTAAGTAATTAATTTGCATTTTATTGCATGACATAAGTATTTGATCACCTACCAACCAGTAAGAATTCCG
>NW_019943405.1:103419-112544 GCF_002910315.2 Salvelinus sp. IW2-2015 | reverse complement strand
CGTCTCACAGACCTGTCTAGTTTTTCTTGATGAAAGCCCTCCTGTTCTGCCACCTCCATTACCTGTATTAACTCCACCTGTTTGAAAAACTCGTTACCTCGCTATAAAAGACACCTGCTTCACACACTCAATCAAACAGACGCCAGGACTCTCCCACAATGGCCAAGACCAGAGAGCGTGTATAAGGACATCAGCGGAGTAAAATTGTAGACAAGCAAACAGGCTGGATGGGCTAACAGCGACAATAAAAGGCAAGCAGGCTTTGGTGAGAACGGAACAACTGGTTGGGCCCAATTATTAGAAAATGTGAAGAAGTGTCAAGATGGGACGGTTCTTCCCAATCCCCAAAAACCCTCGGTCTGGGGCTCCCATGCAATATCTCACCTCGTGGAGCATCAATGATCATGAAAGAAGGTGAGGCGATCAGCCCAGAACTACACGGCAGGACCTGGTTCAATGACCTGAAGAGAGCTGGCACCACAGTCTCATCTCTCTCCAGACCTCTACATGCTTTGTAAGTAGGAAAACCTGCAAAATCGGCAGTGTATCAAATACTTGTTCTCCCAGTGGGGAGAACAAGTATTTGATACACTGCCGATTTTGCAAGTTTTCCTACTTACAAAGCATGTAGAGGTCTGTAATTTTTATCATAGGTACACTTCAACTGTGAGAGACGGAATCTAAAACAAAATCCAGAAAATCACATTGTATGATTTTTAAGTAATTAATTTGCATTTTATTGCATTTGGGGACAGCGAAAGACCTTGTGAAGATGCTGGAGGAAACAGGTACAAAAGTATCTATATCCACAGTGAAACGAGTCCTATATCGACATAACCTGAAAGGCCGCACAGCAAGGAAGAAGCCACTGCTCCAAAACCGCCATAAAAAAGACAGACTACAGTTTGCATCTGCACATGGGGACAAAGATTGTACTTTTTGGAGAAATGTCCTCTGGTCTGATGAAACAAAAATAGAACCGTTTGTTCATAAGGACCACCGTTATGTTTGGAGGAAAAAGGGGGAGGCTTGCAAGCCGAAGAACATCATCCCAACCGTGAAGCACGGGGGTGTCAGCATCATGTTGCCCTGACCTCAATCCCATAGAAAATTTGTGGTCAGAACTGAAAAAGCGTGTGCGAGCAAGGAGGCCTACAAACCTGACTCAGTTACACCAGCTCTGTCAGGAGGAATGGGCCAGAATTCACCCAACTTATTGTGGGAAGCTTGTGGAAGGCTACCCGAAACGTTTGACCCAGGTTAAACAATTTAAAGGCAATGCTACCAAATACTAATTGAGTGTATGTAAACTTCTGACCCACTGGGAATGTGACGAAATAAATAAAAGCTGAAATAAATCATTCTCTCTACTATTATTCTGACATTTCACATTCTTAAAATAAAAAGTGGTGATCCTAACTGACCTAAGATAGGGAATTTTTACGAGGATTAAATGTCAGGAATTGTGAAAAACTGAGTTTAAATGTATTTGGCTAAGGCGTATGTAAACTTCTGACTTCAACTGTATACACACATATACATATAAAGGTGTGTTTTGTATGTAAACATTATTAAAGTGACCAGTGTTCAATGACTAGAATACAGTATGTACACCGAATACAGTGCCTTCAGAAAGTATTCCGCTTGACTTATTCCACATTTTGTTGTGTTACAGCCTGAATTCAACATGGATTAAATAACATTGTTTCCTCACCCATCTACACACAATACCACATAAGTACAAAGTGAAAACATGTATTTTTTAATTTTAGAAAATGTATTGAAAATGAAATACAGAAACATCTAATTTACATAAGTATTCACACCCCTGAGTCAATACTTTGTAGAAGCACCTTTGGCAGCGATTACAGCTCTGAGAGCTTTCCACACCTGGATTGTGCAACATTCTTTTCAAAATTCTTCAATCTCTGTCAAATTGGTTGCTGATCATTGCTAGACAACCATTTTAAAGTCTCTCCATAGATTTTCAAAAGATTTAAGTCAACATTTGTAATTTAGCCACTCAGAAACATTCACTTTCTTTTTGGTAAGTAACTGTAAGCAACAGTGTAGGTTTGGCCTTGTGCTTTAGGTTATCGTCCTGCTGAAAGGTGAATTAATCTCCCAGTGTCTGGTGGAAAGCAGACTGAAACAGGTTTTGCCTGTGCTTATCTCCATTCTGTTTCATCCGGAAAACTCCCCCGTTGTTAATGATTACAATCATATCCATAACATGAAGCAGCAACCACCATGCTTGAAAAATTGGAGCGGTTTTGCAGTATTACTTAATGCCTTTTTGCAAACGGCTTCCTTCTTTTCACTCTGTCAATTAGGTTAGTATTGTGGAGTAGCTACAATGTTGTTGATCCATCCTCAGTTCTCCTATCACAGCCATTAAACTCTAACTGTTTTAAAGTCACCATTGGCCTTATGGTGAAAACCCTGAGCGGTTTCCTTCCTCTCCGGCAACTGAGTTAGGATGGACGCCTGTATCTTTGCAGTGACTGGGTGTATTGATACAGCCCCCAAAGTCTAATTAATCACATGCTCAAAGGGATATTCAATTTCAGCTTTTTTAAATTTTGACCCATTTACCAATAGGTGCCTTTCTTTGCGAGGCATTGGAAAGCCTCCTTGGTCTTTGTGGTAGAATCTGTGTTTGAAATTCACTGCTTGACTGAGGGACCTTCAGATAATTGTATGTGTGGGGTACAGAGCTGAGGTAGACATTCACAAATCATGTTAAACACTATTATTGTACACAGAGTGAGTCAATGCATCTTCCTATGTGACTTGTTAAGTACAATTTTACTCCTGAACTTATTTAGGCTTACCATAACAAAGAGGTTGAATACTTACTGACCCATTACATTTCTTTTTTCATTTTTTTCCCATTAATTTGTAAAACATTTTGAAAAACATAATTCCACTTTGACATTATGGGATATTGTGTGTAGGCCAATGAATCTAAATTCAATAAATTTTAAAACCAGGCTGTAACACAGAAAAATGTGGAAATATCAAGGGGTGTGAATACTTTCTGAAGACCCTGTACATGCCTATGGGAATGTGTGTGTGCCCTGAAGATAATATGTGTGGGTTCTGTGCAGTGCCTTCCCATTGGTGGTTTAAAGGTTATCAGTGGAGTCTCTTAATGACACTGCTGGGCCCGGCCAATGTTCATTAAGCATTCAATTAAACCATCCACGGACAGTGCCTCAGGGGGAGACAGAGAGCTACGTGTACCACAACATCATAGAGGAATGTCGGGCAGTCACTGACGCACTGCTATTCTATTCTCCATAAGTTGGTTTTAATCTTTTCTACCTTAACCTGCTCTGTCCGGCCGTACATTGTTTTGTTCTACACTATTGCGTTCTGTACATATCTACTTCTATATCAGTTCGACAACTGTTGTTTTTCTCTTGAAGGTCTTTGCCATGCGTTGGTTAGCATAGAAAACCTCTAGCTTTGCCTGATGGTTTGAGATRTGTGAAGGGGTTGGAATGTCCTCTGTGGAAAAGTTCCATTCCTCTCTACTCTACTCTACTGCCCTCTRTTCTGTTCTACTGTCAGAGGCTCTAGACATGAGTCACCGTAACCTGGAGTCAGTCAGTCCATAAAGACACCTCAGAGGAAGATTACAGAGACAAAAGAGAGAGAACGACAGAGGAGTCCTCTTTTGTTCCTCAATACATGTGGGAGAGAAAGATAGAGGGAAGAAGAAGAGACCCATTAGGCAAAAACTGGTTGACTCAACGCTGTTTCCAAGTCATTTCAACAAACAAAATTAAATGTAATGACATTGAATCAACGTGGAAAACTGATTGGATTTGCAAAGAGGCATCAACGTAAGGGAACTTCCTCTTTTTTTCACCTAACTTTTAACCTAAATCCAATGACATGGTGAATTGTTCTTGTTGATTTCACGTGTAATTCACGTTAGTTGACAACTCAACCAAATGTAAATGAAAATGAGACGTTGAAATGAGGGGCAKACAGGCAGGTCAGTTAGTAATCAGTCTAGGAATGGATGAATCCATACATCAGCCCCAAATACACACACATGATATAGACCAATCAGAACCCTGCTTACTGTAATTACAARATCATGGACAGAGCAGAAAACGGTGCGGGAAGCGCAGCTTGACAAAACAAACGTTTCTTTAGAGGGAACGTGTGATCAAAAAGTGTCCGGTCCTCTTTAATAAAACTCTTCATTAGAATCTCAGTGGGAGATAACAGCACTGCTTTATTACTGTCTCCGTGCTAGCTGGGGGCTCTCTCTTCMTTGGTKCTCACTCGCATCCACAGAATTCACACCCATCTTCCTCGTTGAGATACGCCCCCATTGGAGAAAGCCAATAGCGTCAGTCTTGGTCAGATTTTCATTCTGCTGATGTTATTGTCTGTTGTGTGTGATGATGTCATCTTGTGAAGCGTACCTTTAATTGACTGCCTCATTCAAAGGAGGTGTACACTGTGTGATTTTCTACACCTAGCCACACAGCAGCCRGAGGTAGAGTGCGGTGACAATTGGAGGGGCAGTCACATAATTGAATATAAGTGAGGACAATCAAAGTCCCATAAAACACTGGTCTATTCCGGTCTCTTCAGAACATGGTGTACAGGCCAAGATGGCGGTAATGCACAACAATACTCGTACATACATGCATGAACATACATACTCGTTTGTAAATCAACACGCACAGAGCTAAAAGACCAAGGACCAAAGGGTTGATTGGTGTGTGTCCAGGATAATGGCGGTCTTGGAGTCCTTGCTGCCCGTGTGAGTTCTTATATTTATTTGTCCTGTTTCGCTGCATGTACAACTGGCGTAACCTGTACGAGCGCGAGGTGTGAAATGGAAATGTGTTTTTTACATATCCCAACTCCCGGAACCCTCGGAGAGTAGGCAGGCCATGTGTGTCTGTGCTTGTATGTGTGGTTGTGAATTTATTTGTGTGTGTGTGTGTGTGTGTGTGTGTGTGTGTGTGTGTGTGTGTGTGTGTGTGTGTGTGGTGTGTGTGTGTGTGTGTTGGTGTGGGTTGGTTGTGTGTTGGTGTGTGTGTGTGTGTGGTGGTGTGTGTGGTGTGTGTGTGTGTGTGTGTGTGTGTGTGTGTGTGTGTGTGTGTGTGTTTGTGTGTGGGAGGGGGGTTGTGAATTTGCACACAGATTTGTAAAAGTGCATTCTCTTTGAATCAATCAATCAAGCCCACTGAGATAAAGACGGCCTTAAGACAAGGAGGAGGAAGGGCTTGTTTCTGGATGGGGCCATAGGCTTTCACTTATTCAATGATGTCTGATTAACTCTAGGAAGGGCGTAAGAAAGGAAGGAAGGGCATAAGAAAGGAAGGAAGGAATCTTTAAGAAAAAAGGAGGGGCAGTTTTAGGTGTTCTAAAATAAGACAGCAATCAACCACACCACTGTAGACTTCATATTTACATTACAGCACCTCCTGTGCACACAGTTGATTTACATCCTGTTTACCTGACATTGTGTTGAAAAAAAGAGAAGTAAATGAAGTTTAAGCCCACTGCTGTACAGTATGTTACTGTTGTCCTTCTGTCAAAAGAAAACAAATCCAGACTTACACAGAAAAGCGCGCACACACACACTAAGGCTGCTGCAGTCACCTGCTGCTGGAGTGGTACTGCAGTGTTGACATGCCAGAGGGAACATCTCTGCCTGCCATAGCAAAACTAGCAAAACATTACATAAAGGTTCTTCTGAAACATCCACTCTCCCACCTACAGATGCTAATGCTACTCCCGCTATAAATAGCCAGCTTTCTGCCGACCACCCACGCAGGTGGCTTACACCTACCCTGTAGCAGAGGGGACGTTGTGTAAATGTTTGGTCAGTGTTGATCCAGCGTTGAGCAGCTGTTTGGCTAGCACAGGAGAGCTTTTGAAAAATGAGAGAGAGATGGAGGCAGGAAGGTAGGAAGGAGACCTTTTATGGTTGGGCGGAAAAATGTATTTACTTTTCACTCTGGCTTTCAATCTCCCCCTTCCCTCCCTCTTCTGCTATAGTTTGTATCTCTTTTTCTCACCATCTCTCTCCTCATACTCCCTCTTTTTTCATTCTCTTTCACTCATTCCCTCTCTCCTCTTCGATAATGCCCCCCCTCTCTCTCGCTTCTCCCTCTCTCTCTCCATCTCTCGCTCTCCACTTGATGTATCCAGCTGTAAATGTATAAGCCGCATGTGCTTTCTGTTGCCATGGCAACAACACAAGGGACCTTATGAAGCTAATAAGTAGAGAACAGGAGGGGAGAGGAGGAAAACCTAAAAAAGAGTGCATCAAAAAAGAAGGAAAATGGGCGCAGATCTATTCCTGGAGTTGGACCTGGGGGCTGTTGACGGATAGAGGGATGCTGGCGAAAGAGGAAGAGAGAGAGCAAGAGGCAGAGAGAGCGAGATAGACAGTTGTTTCTCTGGTGGCGCGTTGTGATGTATCAGATTTGATGTGCCAGCCATGTTTGGAAACTTCCAGATCCACTACACGCAAAGGGAAGAGGAAGGAATAAGATGGATAAAAATTCCCAAAGAGAGTGAAAATCTCTAGGGAAAAGACAATTTCATAGGGGCTAATTGGCTGTTTCCAGTATTTGTCAAATTAAAAGCTACAAAAGCTATATAAATGGAGCTGACATGATCCCTCATTCTCTACAAGTCATGCTACATCTCAGCATTGCTTGTTTTGTCACATAAACGGGTATTAGGTGAACTATTAGAATTTTTGCAACCAGGAAATGACGGAGCGATTTCTGTATATTGCACCTTTAACTGCATGTACAACTGGGTAACCTGTACGACTATGGGGTGTGACATGGAAATGTCCCCTGAGACACCATGGGAGAGTGGGGTCACAGCCAGGGATGTGCAGATAGCCCCTGATCTGCTTCTTCATAAACAACCAAATGAGACGTGATACACACAAACGCCTGATAATCACCTCTGTTTCACATACAAAAAGATAAACACATACACACTTGATCACGGTCTCTCTCTCTCTGAATACAACTATGGAGAAAGAGAAGGACATACTGTTCTCCTCTCTTCTACTCTCTCCTCTAGTCACCTCTCCTTATCTCTCCCCCTGTCTCCTCTCTGGTGAGATGTGGGTGGGTGACAGCCACGTCACCTGGTAATCATAACTGCGACACACAGGAAATAGAGAGTAAAGTCACACACACAGGCTAGACGCCGTTGCCCACGGCCAGGGGGAAGGGTGTTAGGTGTCTGTGTGTGTGTGTTGCAAGACTTACAGTAGGTCCTTAGAAGTGGGAGTGTCTTGATTCTATTGATAACTAATTACTACAGTTGAGGACGGTCTATTAAACTCAGGTGAGGTTAGCTTATTACATGAGCTCATTCTGTACCATGGTATTGTTGAATACTTGTTTCTGATTGGCTTGAAGGGCATTCTAGAGTGTGCATTATTTCCCTATAACGCATAGTATACAGCATTTGCACGGTAGAATTCAATGGCTATTAATCATTCTTACATGTTCTATGTTTGAGCTGCTATTGAAAGCAACATCACACATACATACACACACACACACACACGCACATACTTACAGACACGCACACACACACTCACCGATGCACGCACGCACGCAGGCAGCACAGCACTGTTTGTGTACAGTAGATCTGAAATGACTGGACAGGTCTAAACGATAACATTGCATTCCCACCAGTTGGAGGGCAAGGTGAGGTTGGTTCAATATTTCTTACGTTACATCTTTCCATTCCTCTCAGATCTACAAGAACATCTACAAGAGGTGGATAGAGGGTAGAGGTCAGTTTGACTTTGGATGACACCCATGTAAGGTGGAAGGACCAGAGAATGATGTTGGATGAAGAACTGATCCAGACCTTATCGACAGCTGAGTTACCTCTGGCTGATATCAGGTGTCACAAAAGTCAGACAGAATCAATCTATCGCCGAGGTGTCATCCCCCCCTCGCCCTTCAAGCTCTCCGTGAATGAGGACGCCAGAGAGAAAAAGAGAAAAAACCTAGAGGTAAAATGCGGAGGAAGGTGAAATAAAGACTAGAAAATTGTGTCCAGATGGAAACTTCCAGATCCACTACACGCAAAGGGAAGAGGAAGGAAGAAGATGGATAAAAATTCCCAAAAAGAGTGAAAATCTCTAGGGAAAAGACAATTTCATAGGGGCTAATTGGCTGTTTCCAGTATTTGTCCAATTAAAAGCTACAAAAGCTATATAAATGGAGCTGACATGATCCCTCATTCTCTACAAGTCGTGCTATGTCCAAAATCTGTCCCTGGGTACCTGTGAGGGGGCAGTCGTCGTTGGAGCCGGGTGAGTCCTGGTTGGGGCTGACTGGCGGGCTGGCAGGGGGGCTGGTGCTGATGCTGGCGTAGCCCAGGGACGAGCTCACCTCGGAGGGATCACAGCTGTGGTTGACTGGCCTCTGGTTCTGGACATCCAGGGAGGAAGAGAGGGAGGTCCGCTGTTTGGGCTGGAGGGAGAGATGGAGAGYGCGAGAGAGGAGAACAAAGGCAATGTTAGCAGATGTGGCTAAGCATTGTGATTGTGTGTGTAACTTTTGCCACATAAGAATTCAGTACCGTGCTGCGATTCACTGGAGTGACGCTGAGAATTCCAGTATGTTTTTTGTTCAATATAGAGGGATATGTGAAAGTACCCCGTGAGCTGTGCACTGGAGGAGCAGGACTATTGGAAAAGAACACAGTAATTATTAAGTAAGGATTATCTCCACTTCCTCTCACATCATCACACAAGTCCAGAACTCTCATGACACACTCATTAGCCTGTGTGTGTGTGCACGCGCGCATTCTAGTTATATTTCAAAGAGTGTTTGCATGACTTCACGATAACTGTACAACACCTACACACACACACACACACACACACACATTTGAAATTCCAGAGACGGAAAACAAGTGTAGTGAGAGAGTGAAAGTTGTAATGCAGACATAGATAGACACTTTACACACCATTTACAACCAGTAGAATAACTACTGCTGCTGTAGATTACTGTTCACACTCACATCTTACACACAAAACGCAGGCCAGTGTGTCTGCAAGAACTCAAGGTTTTCGTATTGAGAGTAAGAGGAAGGGT
>NW_019943405.1:86023-101298 GCF_002910315.2 Salvelinus sp. IW2-2015 | reverse complement strand
TCGATTGTGGAGGTTGTTTAGAAAAGCAATAGGGGACTAAAGTTGTAGAGTACCTTATGATAAGCTGTAGACCACACTATCTACTAAGAGAGTTCTCATCTATATTATTCGTAGCCGTCTATTTACCACCACAGACCAATGCTGGCACTAAGACCCAACCAACTCTATAAGGCCATAAGCAAACAAGAAAATGCTCAACCAGAAGTGGCGCTCCTAGTGGCCAGGGACTTTAATGCAGGCAAATTTAAATCAGTTTTATCCCATTTATCCCATTTTTACCACGTCACATGTGCAACCAGAGGAAAAAAAAAAAAACTCTAGACCACCTTTACTCCACACACAGAGATGCAAACAAAGCTCTCCCCTGCTCTCCATTTGGCAAATCTGATCATAATTCTATCCTCCTGATTCCGGCTTACAAGCAAAAGCTAAGCAGGAAGTACCAATAACTAAGTCAATACAGAAGTGGTCAGATGACGCGGATGCTACGCTACAGGACTGTTTTGCTAGCACAGACTGGAATATGTTCCGGGATTCATCCAATGGCATTGAGGAGTATACCACCTCAGTCATTGGCTTCATCAATAAGTGCATCAACGACGTCGTCCCCACAGTGACTGTACGTACATATCCCAACCAGAAGCCATGGATTACAGGCAACATCCGCATCGAGCTAAAGGCTAGAGCTGCCACTTTCAAGGAGTGGGACACTAATCTGGACGCCTACAAGAAATCCCGCTATGCCCTCAGACGAACCATCAAACAAGCAAAGCATCAATACAGGATTAAGATTGAATCCTACTACACCAACTCTGACGCTCGTCGGATGTGACAGGGCTATTACGGACTACAAAGGGAACCCCAGATGCGAGCTGCCCAGTGACGTGAGCCTACCAGACTAGCTAAATGCTTTTTATGCTCGCTTCGAGGCAAGCAACACTGAAGCATGCACGAGAGCAGGTAACCTGCTCCAATTATTACCGCTCCGTAGCACTTATGTCGGAAGCCATGAAGTGCTTTGAAAGGCTGGTCATGGCTCACATCAACAGCATCTTCACGGATACCCTAGACCCACTCCAATTCGCTTACCGCCACAACAGATTCACAGATGACGCAATCTCAATCGCACTCCACACTGCCCTTTACCACCTGGACAAAAGGAACACCTATGTGAGAATGCTGTTCATTGACTACAGCTCTGCATTCAACACTATAGTGCCACGAAGCTCATCACTAAGCTGCTGACCCTGGGACGAAACACCTACCTCTGCAACTGGATCCTGGACTTCCTGATCGTGGACTACAGGAAAAGGCGGACCTAACAGGCCCCCATTAACATCAACAGGGCTGTAGTGGAGCGGGTCGAGAGTTTCAAGTTCCTTGGTGTCCACATCACCAATGATCGATCATGGTCCAAACACACCAAGACAGTCGTGAAGAGGGCACGACAAAATATTTTCCCCCTCAGGAGACTGAAAAGATTTGGCTTGGGTCCCCAGATCCTCAAAAAGTTCTACAGCTGCACCAGAGAGCATCCTGACCGGTTGCATCACCAACAGGTATGGCAACTGCTCGGCATCTGACCGTAAGACGCTACAGAGGGTAGTGCGTACGGCCCAGTACATCACTGGGGCCAAGCTTCCTGACATCCAGGACCTATACAATAGGCGGTGTCAGAGGAAATCCCATAAAATTGTCAGACTCCAGTCACCCAAGTCATAGACAGTTTTACCTGCTACAGCACGGCAAACGGTACCGGAGTGCCAAGTCTAGGACCAAAAGGCTCCTTAACAAATTCTACCCCCAAGCCATAAGACTGCTGAACAACTAATCAAATGGCAACCGGACTATTACATTGACCTCACCCCTCCCATTTGTTTTGTACACTGCTGCTACTTGCTGTTTATTATCTATGCATAGTCACTTCACCCCTACCTACATGTACAAATTACCTCTAACCTCTAACTTGATCTATCCCCGCACACCGACTCGGTACCGGTACCCCCTGTATATAATTTTTTACTTTCGTTTATTTGGTAAATATTTTCTTAACTCTTCTTGAACTGCACTGTTGGTTAACTTCTTGTGGCTCAGTGAGATGCTCCCATTTCGACAACTTCCGGTGAAATTGCAGAGCACCAAATTTAAATTACTATAAATATTAGTAAGTGACAAGTGCAATACATCAAAATAAAGCTTAACTTGTTGTTAATCCAGCCGCCATGTCAGATTTCAAAAAGGCTTTATGGCGAAAGCAAACCATGCGATAATCTGAGGACAGCGCCCAGCACACAAATGCATAACAAATCATTTTCAACCAGGAAGTTGCGACACGAAAGACAGAAATAGCGATATAATATATGCCTTACCTTTGAAGATCTTCTTACTTTGGGCACGCTTTTCATCCGGATGTCAAAATACCGCCCCCTATCCCAAAGAAGTTAAGGACTTGTAAGTAAGCATTTCACAGTAAGGTGTACATGTGACAAATAAAGTTTGATTTTATTTTATTTGAGCAGTTCATGCTTGAAAACTCACAAATGTCGCTGAATTACAGCAGTTCTGCATGGAAGAGTGGGCCAAAATTCCTCCACAGCGACGTGAGAGACTGATCAACAACTACAGGAAGCGTTTGGTTGGAGTCATTGCAGTGAAAGATGGCACAACCCGTTACTGAGTGAAATGGGGCAATTACTTTTTCACACAGGGGAATTGGGTGTTGCATAACTTTGTTTATGAAATGAATAGGTAGTTGTGTTATTTGTTCACTCAGGTTCTCTTGATCTAGTATTAGGTTTTGGTTGAAGATCAGATAAAAAATATGCAAACGTATAGAAAATTAGAAAGGGGGCAAATACTTTTTCACGGCACTGTATATTTGACATGTTTCTGGTATTTGTATCAGTGTATGAGCTACTGCATGTCCCTCAAGACACGGCCAATGAAGATTGAAGGTCTGGAGATTCACCAGCTGTTGAGCAGGAGCCAGGTCTGCCCCGTATTTTGTATTAAGTGAACACAACATAGGAGTACAAAGTAGGTGAATGTGTGTCTCTCTCCTTGTGTGTATGTAATCCTCATTCATAATGACTGTATTCATCAACATTCATCCTCACATACATATATTTTCCTCTCATCTTCCCCCTGTGATGCTACACTTTCTCCTCTCCCTCTGTTGATGCTACACTTCTCTCCTTTCCCTCTGTGATGCTATACTTCTGTCTTCTCCCTCTGTGATGCTTCTCTCTTCTTCTTCCTCTGTGATGCTTTCTCTCTTCTCCCTCTGTGATGCTACACCCTCTCCCTCTGTGAGTTCTCTCTTCTTCCTCTGTGATGCTACACTCCTCTCCCTCTGTGATGCTTCTCTCTTCTTCCTCTGTGATGCTTCTCTCTTCTCCCTCTGTGATGCTTCTCTCTTCTTCCTCTGTGATGCCTTCTCCTTCTTCCCCCTGTTGATCTACACTCTCTCCTCTCCCCCTGTGGTGCTACACTTCTCTCCTCCCCCCTGTGGTGCTACACTTCTCTCCTCTTCCCTCTGTTGGTGCTACACTTTCTCTCCTCTCCCTTTGTGGTGCTACACTTCTCTCCTCTCCCTTTGTGGTGCTACACTTCTCTCCTCTCCCCTGTGGTGCTACACTTCTCCTCTCCCCCTGTGGTGCTACACTTCTCTCCCTCTTCCCTCTTTGTGTCATACTTCTCTCCCCTCCCTCTGTGGTGCTATACTTTCTCCCTCTGTATGCTACACTCCTCTCCCTTCTGTGATGCTACACTCCTCTCCCTCTGTGATGCTGCACTCCTCTGACCTTGTGATGCTACCACTCCTTCTGTGATTGCTACACCCTTCTCTGATCTACCTCCTCTCCCTCTGTGATGCTACACTCCTCTCCCTCTGTGATGCTACACTCCTCTTCCCTCTGTGATGCTTCACTCCTCTCCCTATGTGATGCTACACTCTCTCCTCTCCCTCTGTTGATGCTACACTCTCTCCTCTCCCTCTGTGATGTACACATTCTCTCCTCTTCCCTCTGTGATGCTACACTCCTCTCCCGCTGTGATACTACACTCCTCTCCCTCTGTGATGCTACACTTCTCTCCTCTCCCTCTTGTGGTGCTACACTCCTCTCCCTCTGTGATGCTACACTCCTCTCCCTCTGTGATGCTACACTCCTCTCCTCTGTGATGCTACAACTCCTCTCCCTCTGATGCTACACTCCTCTCCCTCTGATGCTAACTCCTCTCCCTCTGTGATGCTACACTCCTCTCCCTCTGTGATGCTACACTCCTCTCCCTCTGTGATGCTTACACTCCTCTACCTCTGTGATGCTACACTCCTCTTCCCTCTTGTGATGCTACACTCCCTCCCTCTGTGATGCTACACTCCTCTCCCTCTGTTGGTGCTATACTCTCTCCGCTCCCTCTGTGGTGCTATACTTCTCTCCCTCTGTGATGGCTACACTCTCTCCCTCTGTGATGCTACACTCCTCTCCCTCTGTGATGCTACACTCCTCTCCTCGTGGATGCTGCACTCCTCTGCCCTCTGTGATGCTACACTCCTTTCTTTGATGCTACACTCCTTCTGATTGCTACACTCCTCTCCCTCTGTGATGCTACACTCCTCTCCCTCTGTGATGCTACACTCCTCTCCCTCTGTGATGCTACACTCCTCTCCCTCTGTGATGCTTCACTCCTCTCCCTATGTGATGCTACACTTCTCTCCTCTCCCTCTGTGATCTACACTTCTCTTCCTCTCCCTCTGTTGATGCTACACTCCTCTCCCTCTGTGATGCTACACTCCTCTCCCTCTGTGATACTACACTCCTCTCCCTCTGTGATGCTACACTTCTCTCCTCTCCCTCTGTGGTGCTACACTCCTCTCCCTCTGTGATGCTACACTCCTCTCCCTCTGTGATGCTACACTCCTCTCCCTCTGTGATGCTACACTCCTCTCCCTCTGATGCTACACTCCTCTCCCTCTGATGCTACACTCCTCTCCCTCTGTGATGCTACACTCCTTTCCCTCTGTGATGCTACACTTCTCTCCTCTGTGAAGCTCGCTCTCTCCTCTGTGTGCTACACTCCTCTCCCTCTGTGTATGCTACACTCCTCTCCCTCTGTGATGCCTAACACTCCTCTCCCTCTGTGATGCTACACTCCTGTCCCTCTGTGATGCTTACACTCCTCTCCCTCTGATGCTATACTCCTCCCCTCTGTGATGCTACACTCCTCTCCCTCTGTTGATGCTACACTCCTCTCCCCTCTGTGATGCTACACTCCTCTCCCTCTGTGTGCTACGCTCCTTCTGTGATGCTACACTCTCTCCTCTGTGGTGTCACTTCCTCTACTCTCCCTGTGGTGCTACACAGATCTCCCTCTGTGGTGCTACACTCCTCTCCCTCTGTGGTGCTACACTCCTCTCCCTCTGTGGGCTACACTCCTCCCTCTGTGATGCTACAACTCCTCTTCCTCTGTGATGCTACACTCCTCTCCCTCTTGATGCCACTCTCTCCTCTGTGATGCTACGCTCCTTCTGTGATGCTACACTTCTCTCCTCTGTGATGTCCTCCTCTCCCTCGTGGTGCTACCACTCCTCTCCCTCTGGTGATGCTACACTTCCTCTCCCTCCTGTGATGCTACACTCCTCTCCCTCTTGTATGCTACACTCCTCTCCCTCTGTGATGCCTACACTCTCTCTTCCCTCTGTGATGCTACACTCCTCTCCCCTCTGTGATGCTACGCTCCTCTCTTGTGATGCTACACTTCTCTCCTCTGTGATGCTTCACTCCTTCTCCTCTTCCCTCTGTGTGGCTACACTCCTCTCCCTCTGTGGTGCTACACTCCTCTCCCTCTGTGATGCTACACTCCTCTCCCTCTGTTGATGCTGCATCCTCTCCCTCTGGTGCTACACTCCTCTCCCTCTGTGATGCTACACTCCTCTCCCTCTGTGATGCTACACTCCTCTCCCTTCTGTGATGCTACACTCCTCTCCCTCTGTGATGCACGTCCTTCTGTGATGCTCTACCCACTTCTTCTCCTCTGTGATGCTTCACTCCTCTCCTCTCCCTCTGTTGCCTACATCCTCTCCCTCTGTGGTGCTACACTCCTTCTCCCTCTGTGTGCTACACTCCTCTCCCTCTTGTGGTGCTACACTCCTCTCCCTCTGGTGGTGCTACACTCCTCTCCCTCTGTGGTGCTACACTCCTCTCCCTCTGTGGTGCACACTCCTCTCCCTCTGTGGTGCTACACTCCTCTCCTCTCCCTCTGTTGGTGCTACACTCCTCTCCCTCTGTGACTGCTACACTCCTCTCCTCTGTGGTGCTACACTCCTCTCCCTCTGTTGGCTGCTTCACTCCTCTCCCTCTGTGGTGCTAACTCCTCTCCTCTCCCTCTGTGGTGCTACACTCTCTCCTCTCCCTCTTGTGGTGCTACACTTCCTCTCCTCTCCCTCTGTGATGCTACGCTCCTTCTGTGATGCTACACTTCTCTCCTCTGTGATGCTTCACTCCTCTCCTCTCCCTCTGTGGTGCTACACTCCTCTCCCTCTGTGGTGCTTACACTCCTCTCCCTCTGTGGTGCTACACTCCTCTTCCTCTGTGATGCTACACTCCTCTCCCTCTTGATGCTACACTCCTCTCCCTCTGTGTGCTACGCCTCCTTTCTGTGATGCTACACTTCTCTCCTCTGTGGTGCTACACTCCTCTCCCTCTGTGGTGCTACACTCCTCTCCCTCTGTGGTGCTACACTCCTCTCCCTCTGTGATGCTACACTCCTCTCCCTCTGTGATGCTACACTCCTCTCCCTCTGTGATGCTACACTCCTCTCCCTATGTGATGCTACACTCCTCTCCCTCTGTGATGCTACACTCCTCTCCCTCTGTGATGCGTACACTCCTCTCCCCTCTGTGATGCTACGCTCCTTCTGTGATGCTACACTTCTCTCCTCTGTGATGCTTCACTCCTCTCCTCTCCCCTGTGTGCTACACTCCTCTCCCTCTTGTGGTGCTACACTCCTCTCCCTCTGTGGTGCTACACTCCTCTCCCTCTGTGGCTGCTACACTCTCTTCCCTCTGTGTGCTACACTCCTCTCCCTCTGTGGTGCTACACTCCTCTCCCTCTTGTGATGCTACACTCCTCTCCCTCTGTGATGCTACACTCCTCTCCCTCCTGTGATGCTACGCTCTCCTTCTGTATGCTACACTTCTCTCCTCTGTGATGCTTCACTTCCTCTCTCTCCCTTGGGCTACGCCTCTCCTCTGTGGTGCTAACACTCCTCTCCCTCTTGTGTACCTCCTCTGCCTCTGTGGTGCTACACTCCTCTCCCTCTGTGGCTGCTACAACTCCTCTCCCCTGTGGTGCTTCACTCCTCTCCCTCTGTGGTGCTACACTCCTCTCCTCTCCCTCGTGGTGCTACACACCTCTCCTCTCCCTCTGTTGGTGCTACACTTCCTCTCCCTCTGTGGTGCTACACTCCTCTCCCTCTGTGGTGCTACACTCCTCTCCTCTCCCTCTGGTGGTGCTACACTCCTCTCCCTCGTGTGGTGCTACACTCCTCTCCTCTCCCTCTGTGGTGCTACACACCTCTCCTCTCCCTCTTGTGGTGCTACACTCCTCTCCCTCTGTTGGTGCTACACTCCTTCTTCCCTTCTGTGGTGCTACACTCCTCTCCTCTCCCTCTGTGGTGCTCACTCTCTCCTCTCCCTCTGTGTGCTACACTCCTCTCCTCTCCCTCTGTGATGCTACACTCCTTCTCCTTCCCTCTGTGGTGCTACACTCCTCTCCCTCTGTGATGCTACACTCCTTCTCCTCTCCCTCTGTGGTGCTACACTCCTCTTCCTCTCCCTCTGTGGTGCCTACACTCCTCTCCTTCTGTGACGCTTCACTCCTCTCCTCTCCCTCTGTGGTGCTACACTCCTCCCTTCTGTGACGCTTCACTCCTTCCTCTCCCTCAGTGGTGCTACACTCCTCTCCTCTCCCTCTGTGATGCTACACTCCTCTTCCTCGTCCCTCTGTGGTGCTACACTCCTCTCCTTCTGTGACGCTTCACTCCTCTCCTCTCCCTCAGTGGTGCTACACTCCTCTCCTCTCCCTCTGTGATGCTACACTCCTCTCCTCTCCCTCTGTGATGCTACACTTCTTTCTTCTCCCTCTGTGATGCTACACTCCTCTCTCACTTTCTTTCCCCCTTCCCCCTTCTCTTCCTCTCCCTCTTCTCCCCCTCCATCCCTCCCTCCCGGTTCATTAAGACCTCAGACACACCTCTCAAGGGTCTCAGTGTTCACAATGCAAGGCCAGCTAACGAACATGTCATGGCTGACAATTTAACGGTTAATAAACACGCCACGACTGTTCAGATCACACACACACACACACACTCGCACACACAATCACGGAGAAACACACGTCAGTTCGCTTGTAAAGTTACTCTTCCACATGGAATACCAGGAGACGTTTTAGATCAGGGAACATGAGGGGGAGTAGGAGCAACACTCCCTCTTCTATTATTCATCTCCCCCACCTGACACAAACCACTCATTTAGTTCTGTATTTGTGTGTGTGTGTGCTTGCATGTGTTAATGTCATGCTCATTAGGCAAAGCCCCTTTTTCACACCGGAGTGAGGTGTACAGAGAGAGAGACCGAGAGAGACAGAGATTTGAAATTTAATTGAGAGAACCGAGCAAACTAGAAAGCTACTTGGCCCTAAACAGAGAGTACACAGTGGCAGAATACCTGACCACTGTGACTGACCCAAAATTAAAGAAATCTTTGACTATGTACAGTCTCAGTGAGCATAGCCTTGCTATTGAGAGAAGACAGGCTATGTGCACACTGCCCACAAAATGAGGTGGAAACTGAGCTGCACTTCCTAACCTCCTGCCAAATGTATGACCATATTAGAGACAAATATTTCCTTCAGATCACACAGACCCACAGAGAATTCGAAAACAAATCCAATTTTGATAAACTCTCATATCTACTGGGGGAAATACCACAGTGTGTCATCACAGCAGCAAGATTTGTGACCTGTTGCCACAAGAAAAGGGCAACCAGTGACGAACAAACACAATTGTAAATACAACCCATATTTATGTTTATTTATTTTCTCTTTTCTACTTTAACTATTTTCACATCGTTACAACACTGTATATAGACATGACATTTGAAATGTCTATTATTTTGGAACTTGTGTGAGTGTAATATTTACTGTTCACTTTTTATTGTTCATCTCACTTTTGTTGATCCATTTCAATTGCTTTGGCAATGTAAACATATGTTTCCCATGCCAATAAAGCCCCTTGAATTGAATTGAGAGAGAGAGTGTATATGTGCGTGTGAGAGAGAGTGAGAGTGTTAGTGTGTGTGTATGCGCACGTGTGTACAATGTGTTAGTGTGTGTGTGTGTGTGTATGCGCACGTGTGTACAGTGTGTTATGCTTTTAATGTCATGCCCAATGGTGAAAGCCATTATTTCCAGCAGACGCCAGGTGTGAGTGGGGAATTGTGGGTTAATGTCTGGATAGTCATTATTCTAATTGGGCCTAGTGCCGGTTGGGAGATTCCAGGGTAAATTGATGGAGCTGGAAGTGTGTGTGTGTGCGAAGCCTCTCTGGGAACAAGGGAGGGAGTGGAAGGATATAATCTACACTAATGAATGGGAAACAGCACATGGAAGATAAAATAATCCCTTGATGACATGTTCATTATTGCCATTTGCGCACACTTCATTTTGTAACGTTGTATCAGGGGAAGGAAACATCATTATTCAAATTAGTCTAATGATTATATGTCCTGTCAGTATATTTCAATAATTAAGTACAGCTTTTTTTAATCAATGTAAAGGAGTTCAAATTCACTTGAGTATCGTTTGAGTTGATTCTGCTTGATAAAGTGTATTTCTAAATAACCTTTCCTCTCGGCGTGCTTAAAGTCATTTAGTTTCCAAATCCAAAGGGGTTGCCTTAGCAACACAGCCACACAAAGCAGGAAACCACACAGCAAAAGGCAGTAACCAGAACATTTCAACATACAGTGCATTCGGAAAGTATTCATACCCCTTCACTTATTCCACATTTTGTTGTGTTACAGCCTGAATTCAACATGGATTACATACTGTATTTATTTTCTCATCCATCTACACACAATACCCCATAATGTGAAAGTGAAAATATGTTTGTTGATATTTTAGCAAATGTATTGAAAATGAAATACATAAATATCTGATTTACCGAAGTATTCACACCCGAGTCAATACTTTGTAGAAGAATCTTGGCAGCGATTACAGCCGTGAGTCTTTCTGGGTAAGTCTCTGAGAGCTTTCCACACCTGGATTGTGCTACATTTGCTCATTATTATTTTCAAAATTCTTCAAGGTCTGTCAAAGTGGTTGCTGATCATTGCTAGACAACCATTTTCAGGTCTTGCCATAGATTTTCAGCAGACTTAAGTCAACATCTGTAACTCGGCCATTCAGGAACATTCACTGTCTTCTTGGTAAGCAACTCCAGTGGAAAGTTGGCCTTGTGTTTTAGGTTATTGTCCTGCTGAAAGGTGAATTAATAGCTCAGTGTCTGGTGGAAAGCAGACAAACAGGTTTGCCTCTAGGATTTTGCCTGTGATTAGGTCCATTTTGTAAATGTTTTATCTGGACATTTATCTGGACAACTCCCCCGTCCTTAACGATTACAAGCATACCCATAACATGAACAGCCGCAACTATGCTTGAAAATATGGAGAGTGGCAGAGCTGAGGCGGACATTCAAAAATAATGTTAAACACTATTATTGTACAAAGTGAGTCCATGCAACTTATTTTGTGACTTGTTAAGCACCTTTTTACTACTGAACTTATTTAGGCCTACCATAACAAAGAGGTTGAATACTTACTGACCCATTACATTTCAGCTTTTAATTTTTAATTAATTTCTAAAACATTTAGAAAAATATCCACTACCGTTCAAAAGTTTGGGGTCACTTAGAAATGTCCTTGTTTTTGAAAGAAAAGCAAATTTTGTTGTCCATAATAACATCACATTAGAAAGAGGAGTGGGAGGCCCCGGTGCACAACTGAGCAAGAGGACAAGTACATTAGAGTGTCTAGTTTGAGAAACAGATGCCTCACAAGTCCTCAACTGGCAGCTTCATTAAATAGTACCCGCAAAACACCAGCCTCAACGTCAACAGTGAAGAGGCGACTCCGGGATGCTGACCTTCTAGGCAGAGTTACAAAGAAAAAGCAATATCTCAGACTGGCCAATAAAAAGAAAAGATGTGCACAAGAACACAGACACTGAACAGAGGAACTCTGCCTAGAAGGCCAGCATCCCGGAGTCGCCTCTTCACTGTTGATGTTGAGACTGGTGTTTTGCGGGTACTATCTTATGAAGCTGCCAGTTGAGGATTGTGAGGCGTGTGTTCTCAAAATGACACTAAGTACTTGTCCTCTTGCACCGGGATCCTCCCACTCTTTATATTCTGGTTAGAGCCAGTTTGCGCTGTTCTGTGAAGGGAGTAGTACACAGCGTTGTACGAGATCTTCAGTTTCTTGTCAATTTCTTGCATGGAAATAGCCTTCATTTCTCAAAACAAGAATAGACTGACGAGTTTCAGAAGAAAGTTCTTTGTTTCTGGCCATTTTGAGCCTGTAATCGAACCCACAAATACTGATGCTCCAGACACTCAACTAGTCTAAATAAGGCCAGTTTTATTGCTTCTTTAATCAGAACAACAATTTTTGGCTATGCTATCATAATTGCAAAATAGTTTTCTAATGATCAATTAGCCTTTCAAAATGATAAACTACGATTAGCTAACACAACGTGCCATTGGAACACAGGAGTGATGGTTGCTGATAATGGGCCTCTGTACGCCTATGTAGATATTCCATTAAAAATCTGCCGTTTCCAGCTACAATAGTCATTTACAACATTAACAATGTCTACACTGTATTTCTGATCAATTTGATGTTATTTTTATGGACAAAAAATTTGCTTTTCTTTCAAAAACAAGGACATTTCTAAGTGACCCCAACCTGTTGAACGGTAGTGTAACTCCACTTTGACATTATGGGCTATTGTGTGTAGGCCAGTGACAAAACAATCTCAATTTAATCAAGACAACAAAATGGAGAAAAAGTCAAGGGGTATTAATACTTTCTGAAGGCACAAAAGACACACACACACAAAATTGCATTTATTATCTGGGCCCCAGCAGGACACACCTAATCAGGGGCATCGGGAATCACTCACAACTCACAGCACTCTGACAGGATAGGTCAGCTGTCATTGAGCCATGTCTGTACCAATCAGATATGAAGAGGGATATGCGAAGTGAATTCCTGAACAGCGGAGGAGAGAGAGTGTGGTGGACTTAGTGTTGGTTAGCATTAGCCTGGGAAAGTGTCGGTGAGTGGTGAAGGTAGCGTTGGTTAGCACCTTAGCCTGGACCAGTCTGTGAGTGTTGGAGTTAGCATTCGTTAGCACTTTAGCCTGGACCAGTGTCTGTGAGTGGTGGAGTTAGCGTTGGTTAGCGTGTTAGCCTGGACTAGTCTGGGCATTGGAGTGAGCATTCATTAGCGCCTGGACCAGTCTCTGTGTGTGTTGGAGTTAGCATACAGTTGGTTAACGCTAGCCTGGATCTGTTTCAGCAGCGGTGTACAGTCTCAACTCCCCAGGGCCTTTGACACCCTACTGGGTGTGAAATCAAAACCTTAATCAGTCAGACTCCCCAACCGCACACACCCACACCCACCAATTATGAAAACTAGCTTAGCAAAATCAGAAGTCTTTCTCACAGTTACACAATCTAAAATGGTGCCTATTACCAGTCAGTTCTAGCTGAGACAGTAGACAGCAGTGTGTTTCAGCTACAATGTTCTAAAGGGACAAGGGGCAGAGGCAGGTCTGTCTGCTGATTGGCCGGTACTAGGAGTGAAGTGACCTGGGTAATGGCAGGGCGGAGACGTTCCCTGTCGGCTCGTTAGTAAGTACCTGGCAGAAGGTCACTCCACTATCCTCTCTCACTCTGCCGCTCTCTGTCACTCTCGCTCTCCCTGTCACTCTTACTCTCCATCTTTATCTTTCACTTTCTCTCTGTCAGTCACGCTGCCTCCCTTGCAACTTCTCTTTACTTAATTATTTTTTTCCTAATTCTCTCTCTCACTGAAACTCCCAGGGAGATAGATAGGGATGAGAGGGAGATAGGGATGAGGGGATGATGAGGGGAGATGGGATAGGGGATGAGAGGGAGATGGATAAGGTGGATGACAGGGAGATGGATAGTGGATGACAGGGCGATGTTGAGGGAGATGGATAGGGGATGAGAGGGAGATGTTGAATAAGAAAGATAGTGGATGAGAGGGAGATGTTGAATGAGAGATAGTGGATGAGAGGGAGATGTGGAGGGAGATGGATAGTGGATGAGAGGGAGATGTGGAGGGAGATAGATAGGGGATAGAGGGAGATATTGAGGGATATAGATAGTGGATGAGAGGGAGATGTTGAATGAGATAGATAGGGAATGAGAGGGAGATGTTGAATGAGATAGTGGATGAGATGGATAGTGGATGAGAGGGAGATGGATAGTGGATGACAGGCAGATGGATAGTGGATGACAGGGGATGGATAGTGGATGAGAGGGAGATGGATAGTGGATGACAGGGAGTAGATAGGGGATGAGAGGGAGATAGATAGGGGATGAGAGGAGATAGATGGGGGATGAGAGGGAGATAGATAGGGGATGAGAGGGAGATAGATGGGGGATGAGAGGAAGATGTTGAGGGAGATAGATAGTGGATGAGAGGGAGATAGATAGTGGATGAGAGGGAGATAGATAGGTGGAGAGAGGGAGATAGATAGTGAGAAGAGTGAAGGGATGAGAGGGAGATAGATAGGGGATGAGAGGGAGTAGATAGGGATGAGAGGGAGATAGATAGGGGATGAGAGGGAGATAGATGGGGATGAGAGGGAGATAGATAGGGGATGAGGGAGATAGGGAGAGGGAGATAGATAGGGGATGAGAGGGAGATAGATAGGGGATGAGAGGAGATAGATAGGGGATGAGAGGAAAGATAGATAGGGGATGAGAGGGAGATAGATGGGGGATGAGAGGAAGATGTTGAGGGAGATAGATAGGGGATGAGAGGGAGATAGATAGGGATGAGAGGGAGATAGATAGGGGATGAGAGGGAGAAGATAGGGGATGAGGGAGATAGATAGGGGATGAGAGGGAGATAGATAGGGGATGAGAGGGAGATAGATAGGGAGATGTTGAGGGAGAATATAGGGAGATTTGAGGGAGATAGAAGGGAGATGTTGAGGGAGATAGATAGGGAGATGTTGAGGGAGATAGATAGGGAGATGTTGAGGGAGATAGATAGGGAGATGTTGAGGGAGATAGATAGGAGATGTTAGGGAGATGTTGAGGGAGATAGATAGGGAGATAGATAGGGAGATGTTGAGGGAGAATATAGGGAGATGTTGAGGGAATAGATATGGAGATATGGATGAGAGGGAGATAGATAGTGGGCGAGAGGGAGATAGATAGTAGGCTGAGAGGGAGATAGATAGTGGCTGAGAGGGAGATGATAGTGGCTGAGAGGGAGATAGATTGGCTGAGAGGGTGATAGATCGTGGCTGAGAGGGTGATAGATCGTGCTGAGAGGAGTAGATAGGGCTGAGAGGGAGATAGATAGTGGCTGAGAGGGAGATCGATAGTGGGAGAGAGGGAGATAGATAGTGGCTGAGATGGAGATAGATAGTGGATGAGAGGGAGATGTGGAGGAGATAGATAGTGGCTGAGATGGAGATATAGTGGTGAGTGGAGATAGATAGTGGCTGAGATGGAGATAGATAGTGGCTGAGATGGAGATAGATAGTGGGCTGAGATGGAGATAGATTGAGTGAGAGAGAGAAGGGAGATAGATAGTGGCTGAGATGGAGATAGATAGTGGATGAGAGGGAGATGTGGAGGGAGATAGATAGTGGCTGAGATGGAGAATAGATAGTGGCTGAGATGGAGATAGATAGTGGCTTGAGATGGAGATAGATAGTGGGAGAGAGGGAGATCGATAGTGGCTGAGATGGAGATCGATAGTGGAGAGATGAGATAGATAGTGGCTGAGATGGAGATCGAGAGTGGGAGAGATGGAGATAGATAGTGGCTGAGATGGAGATCGATAGTGGGAGAGATGGAGATAGTAGTGGCGAGATGGAGATAGATAGTGGGAGAGAGGGAAGATAGATAGTGGCTGAGATGGAGATTAGATAGTGGGAGAGGGGAGGATA
>NW_019943405.1:82528-84692 GCF_002910315.2 Salvelinus sp. IW2-2015 | reverse complement strand
CCTCTCATCCCCTATCTATCTCCCTCTCATCCCCTATCTATCTCCCTCTCATCCCCTATCTATCTCCCTCTCATCCCCTATCTATCTTCCTCAACATCTCCCTCTCAGTCCCATTAAAGCACTTAGTCTTTCACCGTCTTTCTCTTGTCTTTTCACTCTCCCTTACACAATCTGCCGCCAAACCAAACAGAGATAATCACAGTTCATTGATCATGGTGTGTGTGTGTGTGTGTGTTTGAGCAGCACGGTCTGTAAACACAACCCCAGCGGATCAGTGATTGATGTTTTTTTTAAATGTTTTATTTAACCTTTATTTAACTAGGCAAGTCAGTTAAGAACAACTTCTTATTTACAATGACGGCCCTTATTCAGGGGCAGAACGACAGATTTTTACCTTGTCAGCTCAGGGATTCGATCTAGCAACCTTTCGGGTACTGGACCAACGCTCTAATCACTAGGCTACCTGCCATGTCTAGTTGCCTAATAACAGATTGATGAACTTTAAATGGCAAAGTGATTGTGTGTGTGGGTGCACGTGTGTGTGCGTGCGTATGTCTTCGCCTGCTTGAAAGACAAAGGGGAAATGAAGACGCTGAGACACGGATTATATCAAATCACACACACAACCCCTCCACATGTTGTTACATTACAGCCTTATTCTAAAATTGATTCAATTGTTTTTTTACCTCATCAATCTACACACAATACCCCATAATGACAAAGCAAAAACTGTTTTTTCAAACATTTAGCTCATTCTTTTTTTTTTTTTACCCAAGTTAAATATTACATTGACATAAGTATTCAGACCCTTTACTCAGTACTTTGTTGAAGCACCTTTGGCAGCGATTACAGCCTTAAGTCTTCTTGGGTATGACGCTACAAGCTTGGCACACCTGTATTTGGGGAGTTTCTCCCATTCTTCTCTGCAGATCAGGTTGGATGGGGAGCATCGCTGCACAGCTATTGTCAGGTCTCTCCAGAGATGTTCGATCAGGTTCAAATCTGGCTGTGTGCTGCCACCACCATGCTTCACAGTGGGATAGTATAGGCCAGCTGATGAGCGGTGTCTGGTTTCCTCCAGATGTGACGCTTGGCATTCAGGCCAAAGAGTTCAATCTTGGTTTCATCAGACCAGATAATCTTGTTTCTCATGGTCAGAGTCCTTTAGGCCTTTTAGCAAATGGGCTGTCATGTGCCTTTTTTTTTATTTTTTTATTTATTTAACCTTTATTTAACCAGGTAGGCAAATTGAGAACACGTTCTCATTTACAATTGCGACCTGGCCAAGATAAAGCAAAGCAGTTCGACACATACAACAACACATAGTTACACATGGAGTAAAACAAACATATAGTCAATAATACAGTGAAAAAAAATAAGTCTATATACAATGTGAGCAAGTGAGGTGAGATAAGGGAGGTGAAGGCAAACAAATATATGTATAAATAAATACAGAGAGAGATTGATTCCGCACAAAGCATCCTTTACTCATGCTGCCAAACATACCCTTGTAAAACTGACATCCTACCAATCTCGACTTCGGTGATGTCATACAAAATAGCCTCAAAACCTCTACTCAATAATTGGTGCAGTTATCACAGTGCCATCGTTTTGTCACAAGCACCCATATACTACCCACCACTGCGACCTGTACACTCTCGTTGGCTGGCCCTCGCTCATACTCGTCGCCAAACCCACTGGCTCCAGGTCATCTACAAGACTGCTAGGTAAAGTCCCCCCTTATCTCAGTCGCTGGTCACATAGCAGCACCTACCTGTAGCACGCGCTCCAGCAGGTATATCTCTCTATCACCCCAAAACCAATTCTCCTTTGGACGCCTTCCTTCCAGTTCTCTGCTGCCTGACTGGAACGAATCAAAAATCTCTGAACTGGAACACCTATCTCCCTCACTAGCTTTAAGCACCAGCTGTCAGAGCAGCTCATAGATTACTGCCTGTACATAACCCATCTACAATTTAGCCCAAACAACTACCTCTTTACTACTGTATTTATTTATTAATTTATTTGCTCCTTTGCACCCATTATTTCTGTCTCTACTTTGCACTTTCTTCCACTGCAAACCAACCATTCCAGTGTTTTTTTTAGTTTTTATTTTTACTTGCTGTGTTGTACTCACTTCGCCTCCATGGCTTTTATATTTGTA
>NW_019943405.1:76205-79430 GCF_002910315.2 Salvelinus sp. IW2-2015 | reverse complement strand
CAGTTGCAAATGAGAACTTGTTCTCAACTAGCCTACCTGGTTAAATAAAGGTGAAATAAATAAAATAAAAAAAAACGCAGTACTTTGTCGAAGCACCTTTGGCAGCGATTACAGCCTCAAGTCTTCTTGGGTATGACGCTACAAGCTTGGCACACCTGTATTTGGGGAGTTTCTCTCATTCTTCTCTGCAGATCCTCTCAAGCTCTGTCAGGTTGGATGGGGAGCGACGCTACACAGCTATTTTCAGGTCTCTCCAGAGATGGTCGATCGGGTTCAAGTCCAGGCTCTGGCTGGGCCACTCAAGGACATTCACAGACTTGTCCCAAAGCCACTACAGCATTGACTTGGCTGTGTGCTGCCACCACCATGCTTCACAGTGGGATAGTATAGGCCAGCTGATGAGCGGTGCCTGGTTTCCTCCAGACGCTTGGCATTCAGGCCAAAGAGTTCAATCTTGGTTTCATCAGACCAGAGAATCTTGTTTCTCATGGTCTGAGAGTCCTTTAAGCCTTTTAGCAAATGGCCCTTCTCCCCCGATTGCTCAATTTGGGCGGGCGGCCAGCTCTAGGAAGAGTCTTGGTGGTTCCAAACTTCTTCCATTTAAGAATGATTGAGGCCACTGTGTTCTTGGGGACCTTTAATGCTGCAGACATTTTTTGGTACCCTTCCCCAGATCTGTGCCTTGACACAATCCTGTCTCGGAGTTCTACAGTCAATTCCTTCGACCTCATGGCTTGGTTTTTGCTCTGACATGCACTGTCAACTGTGGGACCTTATATAGACAGGTGTGTGCCTCTCCAAATCATGTCAAATCAGTTGAATTGACCACAGGTGGACTCCAATCAAGTTGTAGAAACAGCTCAAGGATGATCGATGGAAACAGGATGCACCTGAACTCAATTTCGAGTCTCATAGCAAAGGGTTTGAATAGTTATGGAAAATAAGGTATTTCTGTTTTTATTTTGAATACATTTGCAAAAATTTCTAAAAAACGATTTTCACTTTGTAATTAAGGGGTATTATTGTGTGTACATTGATGAGGGAAAAATGTATTTAATACATTTTAGAATAAGGCTGTAACGCAACAAAATGTGGTAAAAGTGAAGGGGTCTGAATACTTTACGATGCCCTCTCTTCCATGAATACAGAGTGGCTTCAGTCAACGACAGCAATCAAATTTTATTAGTCACATGCGCCGAATACAACAAGTGAAGACCTTACAGTGAAATGCTTACTTACGAGCCCCTAACCAACAATGCAGTTTAAAAAAACATGGATAAGAATAAGAGATAAAAGTAACAAGTAATTAAAGAGCAGCAGTAAAATAACAATAGTGAGACTATATACAGGGGGTACCAGTACAGAGTCAATGTACGGGGGCACCGGTTAGTTGAGGTAATATTTACATGTAGGTAGAGTTATTAAAGTGACTATGCATAGATGACGACAGAGAGTAGCAGAGGTGTAAAAGGGGGGGGGGACAATGCAAATAGTCCAGGTGGCCATTTGATTATATGTTCATGAGTCTTATGGCTTGGGGTTAGAAGTTGTTGAGAAGCCTCTTGGATCTAGACTTGGCGCTCTGGTACTGCTTGCCGTGCGGTAGCAGAGAGAACAGTCTATGACTAGGGTGGCTGGAGTCTTTGACAATTTTCAGGGCCTTCCTCTGACACCGCCTGGTATAGAGGTCCTGGATAGCAGGAAGCTTGGCCCCAGTGATGTACTGAGCCATACACACTACCCTCTGTAGTGCCTTGCGGTCGGAGGCCGAGCAGTTGCCATACCAGGCAGTGAAGCAACCAGTCAGGATGCTCTTGATGGTGCAGCTGTATAACCTTTTGAGGATCTGAGGACCCATGCCAAATCTTTTCAGTCTCCTGAGGGGGAATATGTTTTGTTGTGCCCTCTTCACGCCGTGCCCTCTTATCTGCATACCATGCTTCTACATCCACTCAACCTCTCTATGTCACCTATATCTAGGTCTAATCTATAGTATGCACTTATCACACTCTTCCGTGTGTCTGTTTGTTTGAGATGGGGAGCGTGTGTGTGTTCACACGTTTGTGTGTAACTGTGTTATCTCCAATACTTCCAGGTATAACCAGTGTCTCATCTGGACATGGTAGATCACTGGAGCTGGAGAGAGAGACTGGCAGCACAACAGGAGATAGAAGACTAAGGTTTATCAGGGAAATGTCTCAAGGAAGGCATCAAAGGTCTACATACATGTGTGCGAGCGAGCACACACACAAGGTCTCAATATCCCTGATAACCAGCCCATGCTATCTGTGCATCACCAGTGTGTTTGGAGAGAGAGAAGACATCAAACAGTCTGAGAAATTAACCAGAGGGGAGGGAGAGAGAAAAGGACAGAACGAGAGATTGGGATGGAAGAGCAGTCAGGTAACTCGAGATCCAAGGGGTTATCCGACGTTGTAAATTGCTCCCAAGGATGAACCAGACTTGTGAAGGTCTAGAATTTTTTTCTGAGGTCTTGGCTAATTTCTTTTGATTTCCACATGATGTCAAGCAAAGAGGCACTGAGTTTGAAGGAAGTCCTTGAAATACATCCACAAGTACACCTCCAATTGACTCAAATTATGTCAATTAGCCTATCAGTAGCTTCTAAAGCCATGACATTTTCTGGAATTTTACAAGCTGTTTAAAGGAACAGTCAACTTAGTGTATGTAAACTTCTGACCCACTGGAATTGTGATACAGTGAATTATAAGTGAAATAATCTGTCTGTAAACAATTGTTGGAAAAATTACTTGTGTCATGCACAAAGTAGATGTCCTAACTGACTTGCCAAAACTATAGTTTGTTAACAACAATACATTTGTGGAGTGGTTGAAAAAAGAGTTTTAATGACTCTAACCTAAGTGTATGTAAACTTCCGACTTCAACTGTATATGTGTGTGTGTATGTATATGTGTATGTGTATATATATATATATATGTATATATATATATGTGCGTGTGTGTATATATATATATGTGTGTGTGTGTGTATATATATCAAAAAAATAAAGGGAACACTTAAACAACACAATGTAACTCCAAGTCAATCACACTTCTGTGAAATCAAACTGTCCACTGTCCGCAACACTGATTGACAATAAATTTCACATGCTGTTGTGCAAATGGAATAGACAAAAGGTGGAAATTATAGGCAATTAGCAAGACACCCCCAATAAAGGAGTGGTTCTGCAGGTGGTGACCACAG
>NW_019943405.1:67334-76186 GCF_002910315.2 Salvelinus sp. IW2-2015 | reverse complement strand
GAGCAGGGCTAGAATCTCTACAGTGAAATAAGCCAATAAACACTAACCAGAACAGCAATGGACAAGGCATATTTACATTAAGGAGAGGCATGCTAATCGAGTGATCAATAAGGGTCCAGTGAGTAGAGGTTGGTTGGGGTCGTGGCGATCCAGACAGCTGGCCGGGTATATGGCTATCGGTAGCAGCATAGGATGGAGGTCTGTTTTACTGAGCAGTGGCTTCCATCTGGCCACTCTACCATAAAGGACTGATAGGTGGAGTGCTGCAGAGGTGAATGTCCTTCTGGAAGGTTCTCCTATCTCTACAGAGGAACTCTGGAGCTCTGTCAGAGTGACCATCAGGTTCTTGGTCATCTCCCTGACCAAGGCCCTTCTCCCTCGATTGTTCAATTTGGGCGGGCAGCCAGCTCTAGGAAGAGTCTTGACGATTCTAAACTTCTTCCATTTAAGAATGATGGAGGCCACTGTGTTCTTGCGGACCTTCAATGCTGGAGACATCTTTTGGTACCCTTCCCCAGATCTGTGCCTTGACACAATCCTGTCTCTGAGCTCTATGGACAATTCCTTCGACCTCATGGCTTGGTTTTTGCTCTGACATGCACTGTCAACTGTGGTACCATATATAGACAGGTGTGTGCCTTCCCAAATCATGCTGAATCAATTGGATTTACCACAGGTGGACTGCAATCAAGTTGAGATATTTCTACAAGAATGATCAATGGAAACAAGATGCACCTGAACTCAATTTCAAGTCTCATAGCAAAGGGTCTGAATACTTATGTAAATAAGGTATTTCTGTTTTTATTTTTAATACATTTGCTACCGTGCGGTAGCAGAGAGAACAGTCTATGACTAGGGTGGCTGGAGTCTTTGACAGTTTTTAGGGCCTTCCTATGACAATGCCTGGTATAGAGGTTCTGGATGGCAGGAAGCTTGGCCCCAGTGATGTACTGGGCCATACACACTACCCTCTGTAGTGCCTTGCGGTCTGAGGCCGAGCAGTTGCCATACCAGGCAATGATGCAACCAGTCAGGATGCTCTCGATGGTGCAGCTGTAGAACCTTTTGAGGATCTGAGGACCCATCCCAAATCTTTTCAGTCTCCTGAGGGGGAATAGGTTTTGTTGTGCCCTCTTCACGTCGTGCCCTCTTATCTGCATACCATGCTTCTACATCCACTCAACCTCTCAATGTCACATATATCTACGTCTAATCTATAGTATGCACAGGCAGACAGGCAAGTCTGCCTTATCAACACTCTGCCGTGTGTCTGTCTGTTTGAGATAGGGAGCGTGTGTGTGTTCACACGTTTGTGTGTAACTGTTATCTCCAATACTTCCAGTTATAACCAGTGTCTCATCTGGACGGTAGATCACTGGAGCTGGAGAGAGAGACTGGCAGCACAACAGGAGATAGAAGACACAGATTTATCAGGGAAATGTCTCAAGGAAGGCATCAAAGGTCTACATACATGTGTGCGATCGGGCACACACGCAAGGTCTCAATATCCCTGATAACCAGCCCATGCTATCTGTGCATCACCAGTGTGTTTGGAGAGAGAGAAGCCATCAGTCTGACAAATTAACCAGAGGGGAGGGAGAGAGAAAAGGACGGAACGAGAGATGTCATCTATTTTGTGAAGTGCACCAGTCCCTCCTGCAGCAAAGCAACCCCACAACATGATGCTGCCACCCCCATACTTCACGGTTGGGATGGTGTTCTTCGGCTTGCAAGCCTCCCCCTTTTTCCTCCAAACATAACGATGGTCATTATGGCCAAACAGTTCTATTTCTGTTTCATCAGACCAGAGGACATTTCTCAAAAAAGTATGATCTTTGTCCCCATGTGCAGTTGTAAACCGTAGTCTGGCTTTTTTATGACGGTTTTGGAGTAGTGGCTTCTTCCTTGCTGAGTGGCCTTTCAGGTTATGTCAATATAGGACTTGTTTTACTGTGGATAGAGATACTTTTGTACCTGTTTCCTCCAGCATCTTCACAAGGTCCTTTGCTGTTGTTCTGGGATTGATTTGCACTTTTTGCACCAAAGTAGTATCACAGGAGACAGAAAACTGCATCTCCGGCTGAGCAGTATGACGGACTGCAGTGTCCCATGTAGGTCCACATCCTTGCAGTTACTATTGTATTGTACAGGATGAACAGTGTACCTTCAGCGATTGAAATTGCTCCCAAGGATGAACCAGACTTGTGGAGGTCCTACAATTATATTTTCTGAGGGTCTTGGCTGATTTCCACATGACTTGTCAAGCAAACGAGCCACTGAGCTGAGGTATGAAGGTAGGCCTGAATACACCACAGGCACCACCTCCAGATTGACTCACATTATGTGTAGCATAGTGAACCTATCAAGGAAGCTTCAATAAAGCCCTTAGCTAATCTCTAGAATTTTTACAAGCTGCTTAAAGGCACAGTCAACTTAGTGTGTGTAAACTTCTGACCCACTGGAATTGTGATACAGTGAATTATAAGTGAAAAATCTGTCTTTAAAACAATTGTTGGAAAAATACTTGTGCATGCACAAATGTAAGATGCCCTAACGACTTGCCAAAACATAAGTTTGTTAACAAAGAAATTTTGAATGGTTGAAAAAGAGTTTTAATGACTCTAACCTAAGTGTATGTAAACTTCCGGACTTCAACTGTGTGTGTTTATCGCGCGTGTAGAGATAGCAACATGCCCAGTGGGTGTCATCCACAGGGTGTGCATCATACTGTGTGATTGATCTGGTAAACAACAACACCCTACCCTGTCTCCCCAACCATGAGTGCTGTCATTGTGTTCACTTTATCAGCACAAAACACACAACACCACCACACACACAACACAACACACACACACACACACACACACACACACACACACACACACACCACACACACACACACAACACACCACCCACCACACACCAGCAACACACACACACACACACACACACACACACACGGCTTAGCAGTGAAGTCAGACATTTAGCCAGTGGGGTGTAGGAACAGCGGTACGGCCTCAAGTCTTCCGATCATTGAGATGATAACACCCCTGACAAAGACTTACAGACAGACAGACACACACCACAAATCTCCCCTCTTTATCTTCTCATCCCTTTGTCACATCCCTCCTTTTTTCTGCTTCTGTCTTCTCCCGTCAGAGATCAAGAGTTTTTGGGGATCTAACATGGCCAGATGGCAGAACAGATCAGAAAGGAGAATAAAGAACGACAAGAACAAAAGGTATTCACATCGTGACATGAGCCAATACCCTTTTCTGACATGGTGATGATTTTGGAAGTCGGACAAAATCACCCTAGACACCGATCTAATGTCTGTTTTTCTGTTCCCTCCCCTATGGTTACAATTCGAATTTAGGGAGGGTAAGCTGATCCTAGATCTGTCCCCAAGAGCACCAGTTTTTATTTATTTAGAATTTTGTATTTAACCTTTATTTAACTAGGCAAGTCAGTTAAGAACAAATTCTTATTTACAATGACGGCCTACACCGGTCAAACCCGGACGACACTGGGCCAATTGTGAGCTGCCCTATGGGACTCCCAATCACGGCCGGTTGTGATACAGCCAGTGTTTAAGCTCTATTGACTACACAGACTGTATTACACAACAAATGAGCCAGAGGGAGCAATGATATGAAAATAAATAAAGTTTCAAGAATGAATCATGGAATCTAATACTCTAGCTTGTTATTAGGCTGGTGCATATTGTGCTCTTTAATTGTGTATTTCACTCTGAGAACACACAGCAGTAGCAGGGAATGCCTGCTAAATATAAATATGCAAATGTAAACATTTAAAATAGACAATGTGTGCATGTTGGGGTCGGGGGGGGGGTCAATGTGTGTTTGTGAGAGAGGTAGATATTGAAATCTGCTGCAGCAACCGTAAACTCCTGTGTGTGTGATACTAGCATCACACTGCACTGGCAAAACGAGGAGAGAGAAAGAGAGATACAGAGAGAGTGAAAGAGAGATACAAAGAGAGAGAGAGAAATACAGAGAGAGAGAGAGAGAGAAAGAGAGATACAAAGAGAGAGAGAGAGAAATACAGAGAGAGAGAGAGAGAGAGAGAGAGAAAGAGAGATACAAAGAGAGATGAGAGAGAAAGAAAAAGAGAGAGATGAGAGAGTTACAAAGAGAGGGAGAAAGCAAGAGAGAGGTTGTCATTGCGACATGATACATTGAATAAAAACATTACTGTTCTAGAATTGCATATTCTTCCAATGTGAAAGACCTATTACCTTCTGCTAAGATCACTTTAGAGGTCACAGCTATTTGTGGTTCCACATCCCTACACAGCTTCACTCAACCAAATACACCATTCACCTTGTGTGTGTGTGTGTGTGTGTGTGGGGCGCGGGGGAGGTTTACATTATGTGGCTCACCTGTGGGCGGATGACTCTGTCAATGCTCTTCAGGGCAGTGTCTGGGGAAGGGGGAGAGCAGTCTGGAGTAGGCCCCGTCGGTGAGGAGCTGTTCCTATGGTTACACAGCTCCGGCTCAGTCACCTTCACCTGGGGAGAGTGGCCTTGAAAGAGAGACAGAGAGAGAGAAAGGGGTGGAGAGAGGGAGGCAAGAGAAGGGGGGTCGATTTAATTAAGCCTGGATCAAATGAAGAGCAATCCAAACAGAGAGACAGAACAGCAGGTATCCATGGAGGGTCAAGGCTGCAATGCATTTCCACTGGAGTTCGTTCAGATGTGGACCTCAGATGTGGCAGCTGCCATGTGTGCTCAAATGGCCAACCTTACACTGAGCACACCTTTCTTTCTGTCTTAAATGTCTCACACACACACACACACACACACACACACACACACACACACACACACACACACACCTCTGAAGGAGTGAGAGAGGAAAGAGTGGCCTGACGAGGACTCAGATGTCAGAGTTGATTTCCCCAGTGTGTGATCAGTTAGGGAGAAAATAAGAAACTGAGAGGGAGGAGAGGAAAGAGAGGGAGGGGAAACGAGTGCAGAGGGTGGACAGAATCTAATTTCTCACCCACATTAAAGGGAAAAACCATCCATTTCAATCACCAGCCAACAAGAGAGACGTACACACGCTCCCACATTTGAGTTAAAAACCTACAGGACTGTAGCTCTACAGGAACAGGGTTGGAGTTAAAACCTACAGGACTGTAGCTCTCAGGAACAGGGTTGGAGTTAAAACCTACAGGACTGTACTTACAGGAACAGGGTTGGAGTTAAAACCTACAGGACTGTAGCTCTACAGGAACAGGGTTGGAGTTAAAACCTACAGGACTGTAGCTCTACAGGAACAGGGTTGGAGTTAAAACCTACAGGACTTACTCTCCAGGACAGGGTTGGAGTTAAAACCTACAGGACTGTAGCTCTACAGGAACAGGGTTGGAGTTAAAACCTACAGGACTGTAACTCCAGGAACAGGGTTGGAGTTAAAACCTACAGGACTGTATCTCCAGGAAACAGGGTTGGAGTTTAAAACCTACAGGACTGTATCTACAGGAAAGGGTTGGAGTTAAAACCTACAGGACTGTAGCTCTCCAGGAACAGGGTTGGAGTTAAACCTACAGGACTGTAGCTCTCCAGGAACAGGGTTGGAGTTAAAACCTACAGGACTGTAGCTCTACAGGAACAGGGTTGGAGTTAAAACCTACAGGACTGTAGCTCTCCAGGAACAGGGTTGGAGTTAAAACCTACAGGACTGTAGTCTCCAGAGAACAGGGTTGGAGTTAAAACCTACAGGACTGTACTCTCCAGGAACAGGGTTGAGTTAAAACCTACAGGACTGTACTCTCCAGGAACAGGGTTGGAGTTAAAACCTACAGGACTGTACTCTCCAGGAACAGGTTTGAGTTAAAACCTACAGGACTGTATCTACAGGAACAGGGTTGGAGTTAAAACCTACAGGACTGTAGCTCTCCAGGAACAGGGTTGGAGTTAAAACCTACAGGACTGTACCTCTACAGGAACAGGGTTGGAGTTAAAACCTACAGGACTGTAGCTCTCCAGGAACAGGTTGGAGTTAAAACCTACAGGACTGTAGCTCTCAGGACAGGGTTGGAGTTAAAACCTACAGGACTGTACTCTACAGGAACAGGGTTGGAGTTAAAACCTACAGGACTGTACTCTCCAGGAACAGGGTTGGAGTTAAAACCTACAGGACTGTACTCTACAGGAAGGGTTGGAGTTAAAACCTACAGGACTGTACTCTCCAGGAACAGGGTTGGAGTTAAAACCTACAGGACTGTATCTCTCAGGAACAGGGTTGGAGTTAAAACCTACAGGACTGTAGTTCTACAGGAACAGGGTTGGAGTTAAAACCTACAGGACTGTAGCTCTACAGGAACAGGGTTGGAGTTAAAACCTACAGGATGTAGCTCTCCAGGAACAGGGTTGGAGTTAAAACCTACAGGACTGTACTCTACAGAAAAGGGTTGGAGTTAAAACCTACAGGACTGTCAGACAGCGTTGACTACAGGATACAGGAGGTTGAGTTAAAACCTACAGGACTGTACTCTCCAGGAACAGGTGTTGGAGTTAAAACCTACAGGACGTAGCTTACAGGAACAAGGGTTGGAGTTAAAACCTACAGGACTGTAGCTCTACAGGAACAGGGTTGGAGTTTAAAACCTACAGGACTGTAGCTCTCCAGGAACAGGTTGGAGTTAAAACTACAGGAGTACTCTCAGGAACAGGGTTGGAGTTAAAACCTACAGGACTGTAGCTCTACAGGAACAGGGTTGGAGTATAACTACAGGACTGTATTCTCCAGGAACAGGGTTTGGAGTTAAAACCTACAGGACTGTAGCTCTACAGGAACGGGTTGGAGTTAAAACCTACAGGACTGTAGCTCTCCAGGAACAGGGTTGGAGTTAAAACCTACAGGACTGTAGCTCTCCAGGAACAGGGTTGGAGTTAAAACCTACAGGGACTGTAGCTCTACAGGAACAGGGTTGGAGTTAAAACCTACAGGACTGTAGCTCTCCAGGAACAGGGTTGGAGTTAAAATCACAGGACTGTAGCTCTCCAGGAACAGGGTTGGAGTTAACTACAGGATGTAGCTTCCAGGAACAGGTTGGAGTTAAAACCTACAGGACTGTAGCTCTACAGGAACAGGTTGGAGTTAAAACCTACAGGACGGTACTCTCAGGAAAGGTTGAGTTAAAATACAGGACTGTAGCTCTACAGGAACAGGGTTTGGAGTGAAACCTTACAGGCCTGTATCCTCCAGGAACAGGTTGGAGTTAAAACCTACAGGACTGTAGCTCTCCAGGAACAGGGTTGGATTTAAACTAAGACTGTACTTCCAGTAACCAGTCAAAAGTTTGGACCTACTCATTAAGGGTTTTCTTTATTTTTACTATTTTTACATTTAGAATAATAGTGAAACATCAAACTATGAAATACACATATGGAATCATGTAGTAATCAAAAAGGTGTTTAACAATCAAAATATATTTTTAGATTTTAGATTCTTCAAAGTAGCACCCTTTGCCTTCATGACAGCTTTCACACATGATTCCATATGTGTTATTTCATAGTTTTGATGTCTTCACTATTATTTCTACAATGTAGAAAATAGTAAAAATAAAGAAAAACCCTGAATGAGAAACTTTTGACAGGTACTGTATAAAATTTTTAATATTTTCATTGGAAAGGCAGAAAGTGTTTTTTATCAAAGCAATCACTTTTGCATTGGAAAACACAGAATGCTAATAATTACTACCCGTACTTAATTAGGCACATTTTTTGTTTTGACCCCCGGGAGATAAATGTCCCCCTGGTCCTCTTGAGAAGGAATACCTCTGTTGATTCCCCATGTCTGTGTCAAGGTTAATTGACATATTTGAGCGTCTGTACGTTTGTGTAGCACGACAAGGACTGACGGATAGACTACACGTGCACGGACACACATACACACACACTTTGGGAGCGTGTGTACGTCTCTCTTGTTGGCTGGTGATTGAAATGGATGGTTTTTCCTTTTAATGTGGGTGAGAAATTAGATTCTGTCCACCCTCTGCACTCGTTTCCTCCCTCTCTTTCCTCTCCTCCCTCTCAGTTTCTTATTTTCTCCCTAATGATCACACACTGGGGAAATCAACTCTGACATCTGAGTCCTCGTCAGGCCACTCTTTCCTCTCTCACTCCTTCAGAGGTGTGTGTGTGTGTGTGTGTGTGTGTGTGTGTGTGTGTGTGTGTGTGTGTGTGTGTGTGTGTGTGTTGGAGACATTTAAGACAGAAAGAAAGGTGTGCTCAGTGTAAGGTTGGCCATTTGAGCACACATGGCAGCTGCCACATTGAGGTCCACATCTGAACGAACTCCAGTGGAAATGCATTGCAGCCTTGACCCTCCATGGATACCTGCTGTTCTGTCTCTCTGTTGGATTGCTCTTTTTGATCCAGGCTTAATTAAATCGCCCCCCTCTTCTCTGTGCTCCCCTCTCCACCCCTTTCTCTCTCTCTCTCTGTCTCTCTTTCAAGGCCACTCTCCCCAGGTGAAGGTGACTGAGCCGGAGCTGTGTAACCATAGGAAAGCTCCTCACCGACGGGGCCTACTCCAGACTGCTCTCCGCCTTCCCAGACACTGCCCTGAAGAGCATTGACAGAGTCATCCGCCCACAGGTGAGCCACATAATGTAAACTCCCCCGCGCCCCACACACACACACACACACACACACACACACACACACACAAACACGCACAGTGAATGGTGTATTTGGTTGAGTGAAGCTGTGTAGGGATGTGGAACCACAAATAGCTGTGACCTCTAAAGTGATCTTAGCAGAAGGTAATAGGTCTTTCACATTGGAAGAATATGCAATTCTAGAACAGTAATGTTTTTAT
>NW_019943405.1:62197-67309 GCF_002910315.2 Salvelinus sp. IW2-2015 | reverse complement strand
TAAACCTACAGGACTGTAGCTCTTCCAGGAACAGGGTTGGAGTTAAAACCTACAGGACTGTAGCTCTACAGGAACAGGGTTGGAGTTAAACCTACAGGACCGTAGCTCTCCAGGAACAGGGTTGGAGTTAAAACCTACAGGACGTAGCTCTACAGGAACAGGGTTGGAGTTAAAACCTACAGGACTGTAGCTCTACAGGAACAGGGTTGGAGTTAAAACCTACAGGACTGTAGCTCTACAGGAACAGGGTTGGAGTTAAAACCTACAGGACTGTAGCTCTACAGGAACAGGGTTGGAGTTAAAACCTACAGGACTGTAACTCTACAGGAACAGGTTTGGAGTTAAAACCTACAGGCTGTAACTCTACAGGAACAGGGTTGGAGTTAAAACCTACAGGACTGTAGCTCTCCAGGAACAGGGTTGGAGTTAAAACCTACAGGACTGTAGCTCTACAGGAACAGGGTTGGAGTTAAAACCTACAGGACTGTAGCTCTACAGGAACAGGGTTGGAGTTAAAACCTACAGGACTGTAACTCTACAGGAACAGGGTTGGAGTTAAAACCTACAGGACTGTAACTCTCTACAGGAACAGGGTTGGAGTTAAAACCTACAGGACTGTAGCTCTACAGGAACAGGGTTGGAGTTAAAACCTACAGGACTGTAGCTCTACAGGAACAGGGTTGGAGTTAAAACCTACAGGACTGTAACTCTACAGGAACAGGGTTGGAGTTAAAACCTACAGGACGTAGCTCTCCAGGAACAGGGTTGGAGTTAAAACCTACAGGACCTGTAGCTCTCCAGGAACAGGGTTGGAGTTAAAACCTACAGGACTTAGCTCTACAGGAACAGGGTTGGAGTTAAAACTACAGGACTGTAGCTCTCCAGGAACAGGGTTGGAGTTAAAACCTACAGGACTGTAGCTCTCAGGAACAGGGTTGGAGTTAAAACCTACAGGACCGTAGCTCTCCAGGAACAGGGTTGGAGTTAAAACTACAGGACGTAGCTCTACAGGAACAGGGTTGGAGTTAAAACCTACAGGACTGTAGCTCTACAGGAACAGGGTTGGAGTTAAAACCTACAGGACTGTAGCTCTCCAGGAACAGGGTTGGAGTTAAAAACCTACAGGACTGTAGCTCTACAGGAACAGGGTTGGAGTTAAAACCTACAGGACCGTAGCTCTCCAGGAACAGGGTTGGAGTTAAAACCTACAGGACCGTAGCTCTACAGGAACAGGGTTGGATTAAAACCTACAGGACTGTAGCTCTACAGGAACAGGGTTGGAGTTAAAACCTACAGGACTGTAGCTCTACAGGAACAGGGTTGGAGTTAAAACCTACAGGACTGTAGCTCTACAGGAACAGGGTTGGAGTTAAAACCTACAGGACTGTAACTTACAGGAACAGGGTTGGAGTTAAAACCTACAGGACTGTAACTCTACAGGAACAGGGTTGGAGTTAAAACCTACAGGACTGTAGCTCTCCAGGAACAGGGTTGGAGTTAAAACCTACAGGACTGTAGCTCTACAGGAACAGGGTTGGAGTTAAAACCTACAGGACTGTAGCTCTACAGGAACAGGGTTGGAGTTAAAACCTACAGGACTGTAACTCTACAGGAACAGGGTTGGAGTTAAAACCTACAGGACTGTAACTCTACAGGAACAGGGTTGGAGTTAAAACCTACAGGACTGTAGCTCTACAGGAACAGGGTTGGAGTTAAAACCTACAGGACTGTAGCTCTACAGGAACAGGGTTGGAGTTAAAACCTACAGGACTGTAACTCTACAGGAACAGGGTTGGAGTTAAAACCTACAGGACCGTAGCTCTCCAGGAACAGGGTTGGAGTTAAAACCTACAGACCGTACTCTCCAGGAACAGGGTTGGAGTTAAAACCTACAGGACTGTAGCTCTACAGGAACAGGGTTGGAGTTAAAACCTACAGGACTGAAGCTTCCAGGAACAGGGTTGGAGTTAAAACCTACAGGACTGTAGCTCTACAGGAACAGGGTTGGAGTTAAAACCTACAGGACCGTAGCTCTCCAGAACAGGGTTGGAGTTAAAACCTACAGGACCGTAGCTTCACAGGAACAGGGTTGGAGTTAAAACCTACAGGACTGTAGCTCTACAGGAACAGGGTTTGGAGTTAAAACCTACAGGACTGTAGCTCTACAGGAACAGGGTTGGAGAGCCCTGCGTTAGGAGACAGAGAATATGTGTTCTTCATTTCACCTGTCACATAGTTTTTCATTATGAAGCTTACCGGTAGTCCCCAGTCACGTGGTGTTTGTTTAACAAGCACAATGACGACAGACGAGCCTTGTGAGTCACTGGGCTGTTTTGAATATACTGACTGCAGGGAACGGGGAGGGAGGAGGTCCATTCTCAAATGGAACAGTCATCTGTGGTGCTCGGTCTTGTTGTCAACAAGGCAGCATGTTGGATTGTCCAGAAACATACAACATACATTTTCCATCAAATATACAGTACCAGTCAAAAGTTTGGACACCTACTCATTAAAGGGTTTTTCTTTATTTTTACTATTTTCTACATTGTAGAATAATAGTGAAGACATCAAAACTATGAATAACACATATGGAATCATGTAGTAATCAAAAAGTGTTTAACAAATCAAAATATATTTTTAGATTTTAGATTCTTCAAAGTAGCCACCCTTTGCCTTCATGACAGCTTTGCACACATGATTCCATATGTGTTATTTTCATAGTTTTGATGTCTTCACTATTATTCTACAATGTAGAAAATAGTAAAAATAAAGAAAAACCCTTGAATGAGAAACTTTTGACAGGTACTGTATAAAAAAAAAATTATAATAATTTTTCATTGGAAAGGCAGAAGTGTTTTTTATCAAAAGCAATCACTTTTGCATTGGAAAACACAGAATGCTAATAATTACTACACGTACTTAATTAGGCCACTTTTTTGTTTTGACCCCCGGGAGAATAACATGTCCCCCTGGTCCTCTTGAGAAGGAATACCTCTGTTTGATTCCCCATGTCTGTGTCAAGGTATAATTGGACAAATATTTGAGCGTCTGTACGTTTGTGTAGCACGACAAGGACTGACGGATAGACTACACGTGCACGGACACACATACACACACAACTTTCCTGTTCCTGGAGAGATACAGTCCTGTAGGTTTTAACTCCAACCCTGTTCCTGGAGAGCTACAGTCCTGTAGGTTTTAACTCCAACCCTGTTCCTGGAGAGCTACCTGTTCCTGGAGAGCTACCCAGTTGTAACTGACCTGAATCAGGTCAGTTACAACTGGGGTTGGAGCGAAAACCTCCATCAACAGGGTTGTAGAGCCATGTCCTAACGTATTGCACAAGTTGACTGCAGGCATTTACTTAAAAAGTAACAACAAATATATAACATCAAATCAAATTGTATTGGTCACATACATATATTTAGCAGATGTTATTGCGGGTGTAGTGAAATGCTTATTACTAAAATATAAACTCAGCAAAAAAAGAAACATCCTCTCACTGTCAACTGCGTTTATTTTCAGCAAACTTACCATGTGTAAGTATTTGTATGAACATAACAAGATTCAACAACTGAGACATAAACTGAACAAGTTCCACAGACATGTAACAGACATGAAATTGAATAATGTGTCCCTGAACAAAGAGGGGGTCAAAATCAAAAGTAACAGTCAGTATCTGGTGTGGCCACCAGCTGCATTAAGTACTGCAGTGCATCTCCTCCCCATGGTTATTTGGATTTTTACGAATTATCTTTGTAAGACAGGGATCTGAAAAAGGGGCGTTTCTTTTTTTGCTGAGTTTATATTGAAATGTATAAAACAATTATAAGAAATTGTTTCAATAGTATTGACGGTATAGAAAAAGTCACATCTGGACATCGAAGCCAGTTCCACTGCGTTTTTCTGTTGATCCCCCTCTAATCAGGGACTGATGGAGAACAGAGACACCAGGTAGGTGCAATTAATGTATCAGATAGAACAGAAAACCAGTAGGTTCTGGACCTCGTATGGTAAGTGTTGAATACCCCTCGTACATACAGTATACCAAACCTATCTGGGAGGAAGAAAGTGTTTGTATGAGAAGATAGGTAGAGAGACAGAGGGAGAGAGACAGAGAGCGACAGACATAGAGAGAGGGATAAATATAAACAGATATAATATTTTCTATTTTCTTGTAGAGTAAATAAGCCTGTCAGCACTGATGATTGACGTGAGGGTGTGTGTGTGTTACAAAGGCAGTCTGAGGGAGGTAGTTGATGGGAGATGTAGCGAGATGTAGAGAAAGAGCGGGCTATATAAGATAGAGAGATACAGCAGAGAGAGGAGAGGGAGGGAGGAAGAAAGTGTTTGTATGAGAGAGAAGATAGGTAGAGAGACAGAAAGGGGGAGACAGAGAGAGACAGCGAGACAGAGAGAGACAGCGATAGATAGAGAAATAGAAAGAAAGAGAGAGAGAGAGAGAGAGAGAATGGCGATCAGAGGTATAAATATAGACAGATATGGTATTTTCCTGTAGAATAAATAAGCCTGTCAGCTCTGATGATTGATGAGAGGGTGTGTGTGTGTGTTACAAAGACAGTCTGTGTGTTAGCAGCACAGACAGACCAGTCGGTATTCATACGCCAGACCAGCTGTACAGCTAGTTACTGCAGGCATGCAGTACAGCAGGGTTCCCGAATTTGGCCCGCGGGTGATTTTATTTGCCCCCAAAATGTAACTTGTTAGACATAAAAGACTGTAAAAAGACCAGCAAATCAGCTCATAGTGATTTTAATTTAGGAAATCTGTTACAAAGTATTCCCACGCATTATAGGGAGATATATGTGATAGTATACAAATATAATCAAGTTTTGAAATGATTATGTTTTCGTCAAATATGATATCTGTGTGGGCTTCTTGCAGTCAATTTGCAGTCTACAAATGATTTATAATTATGTTCCGGCCCCTCGACCATCCGCTCAAGAAAGAATATGCCCGCGGCTGAATGTAGTTGATGATCCCTGCTGTACAGTATGTACTGGTGGGATATTATCCTGGGGCTATATAGGGTGTGTGTGTGTGTGTATGTACAGTATGTACTGGTGGGATATTATCCTGGGGCTATATAGG
>NW_019943405.1:50255-56706 GCF_002910315.2 Salvelinus sp. IW2-2015 | reverse complement strand
ATGTGTGTGTGTGTAGATGTACATTTTATGTGTGGGATTATTATCCTGGGCTATATAGGTGTGTTGGTGTGCTGTACGTAGTGTGTGTTGTGTCGTTGTTTGGGTTTATGCGCGCGTGTTGGTTAATGCGTGTGTGTACAGCTCACATGCCTCCCAATGCCATACCCATTACAATTCAGTTAAGTCTAACGTCGTCGAGATGCACCAATTACAGTCTGCCTCTCAACGCTACATCTCATACTGGATTTTCCTTCAGTGTTGAATGTGCCACAACAAAACAACATGCTATAGTACACACACACACACACACACCACACACCACCACACCACACACACACACAACGAGAGATTGGCTTGAGAACCTCCAACGGACAGGAGGAGAGGGGGAGCCCAGATACTTTCACACCCAGGGAAAGAGCATCCAAACTGGACTTCCAGAGAGCGAAACCCCCCTCTCTGGAACTATCCTAACACAGTTTGACATGACCAAGCAAAACAAAAGCTTGCACCACAACTGGGCACCTGACAAAACGCTAACACACACACACACTCTCTTTTCTCTGTTCTTTATCGGTGTGTCCACACTTGAACCTTTAACCTATGAAAGTTCTCAGATCTGAAAAAGTGTTTAGGAACATGAAATCATGTGCAATTCTAACAGCCATAATTTGGAGGGGGTGATTCTAGTTCATTGATGTTCAGCTGTCTGTGGATCAAAAGGCCCAGAACTTTCACAACTTTCAGCTCGATGCACTATAGGAATCTAAAACCATTAGAGATGTGCTATTTGAGCTATACCGCACCATAGCAATCTAAAACCATTTCAGAGGTGCTATCTTGCCTAGTGATACCGCACCATAGCAAATCTAAACCATTTCGAGATGTGCTATCTTGCCCTAGTGATACCGCACCATAGCAATCTAAAACCATTTAGAGATGTGCTATCTTGCCCTAGTGATACCGCACCATAGCAATCTAAAACCATTTCAGAGATGCCGGTATCACTAGGGCAAGATACACACCAGAGCCAATCTAAAACCATTTCAGAGATGTGCTATTATCTTGGCCTTTTCATATCCACGATTAGTGTTCTCAGACGGATTTGGAAGTTTTCTTGTGAGTCACCTAGTAAACAAAAACAAAGTTTCAAGCCAGGATATGCCACTGAAGGAAAAGCCTTGAGCTAAAAGTTTGCAACTTTATTCAACAATTTTGATGTAAAAAAAAATAATAACTTGAACAATTGCTGGAGACCCAAAGGGTGTGTATGGTTTTGTTCCAGCCTTGCACTAATTAACAACAACTGCTTCAACTTATGATCAACAGCTGACTGTCTAATCCTTCAACTCCGATCCAGTATACCTTAGGTACTTCAGGTTGAGTTGATATTTTTTGCTCAGTAGAAGCATAGTTATTAGCATAGTATATTGTATAGGCTGTGTTCAAACCTAGTCTGCCCTCTTGATATGAAAAGCATATTGTACCATCTGTTCTCCTACGTTTGGTCTCATGATATTGACTGTGTTCAGCCTTGCCATACTAATAAGAAATATCCATCTTGGTAGTATTCACAACCCCAGCCTCTGACTCTAGAGAGATATGTGTGTGATTGTCATGAACACGGTGGTTGGTCAATTACATGTGAATATCATGAGCAGTTCACCACTCCCCATTAATGATTCAAACAAAATGGCTGCCAACAAGTGGCGGGGAAAATCTCAGAGCGCGCGGAGGGAGGAGGAGTGAAGTGTGGTGTGTTGTATTTTGTGGTGTGTGTGTGTATGCCTCACAACCTCCACACCCCACCCCTCTTGCCCCCCTTGCCCATACTCAATGGGCATGACTGTTTAGGCAGAGCCTGAGAGTTTAGTTGTGCTTCTTATTTCGTGTTATTTCGTGTTTGTCGTTGGTTAGCACAATTAACCCAAATGTCACCGTCCAGAGCTTCATACCGGGGGGAAATGGACTGGACAAGAACGACATCTTGGCTTTAGCCTCAGGGAAAGAAGGGAAGGAGGATAAAGGAGGGGGGAGAAGAGAGAGTGAGCATGGATCGGAGGAAGGGAGGAGTAGATGCTGTGGCAGGGTCAATTGAAAATAAATGTTGTGTGTGTGTGTGTGTGTGTGTGTTGTGTTGTGGTGTGTGTGTTGTGTGTGTGGTTGTGGTGTACGCGTGGTATATTTGGTGAGTGTGTGTAATGTGTGTGGCTGCAGTAGCCATGGTTTACCCTGGGTCGATAGCCATTACCGCTAACCACTTAGCGGTGATAGCTACTGTCTGTCTCCTGCGCTGTACGTGATTGCAGGCTCTAAGCCTCATCGTCATTATATTAAGACACCCTGCTTTCAAAGACCCATAATTCGCTGTGGCTTTTATACGCTGTTAGAATATACAGTATATAAGAGTCTTACTATTCTAGCTGTTGCTAATGTACATCATGGGGACAGATTGTACTGTGCTGTCTTCCCCCATTGACGTTTCCTGTCGTGCTGAGAGGGTTTAATTATGCAGTATGTGTAGCCTATGTGCTTCTGCAGCACACACAGAGACACAGTGCTGTGAACGAGCTGTTTGAGTGATCTTACATTGTGAAGGAGAGAGGAGAGAGAGAGAAAGGAGGAAGAGAGAGAAAGAGAAAGAGAGAAAAGAGAGAGAGAGAGAGAAGAGAGAGAGAAAGAGAGAGACAGAGGGAAAAGAGAGATTGAAGAGTAATTAAGTGATATATGACATGGGGAAATGCAGGCTAAGAATAATGCATATGTGAGACAGAAGGGTTATTTTTGGGGACGCTATGACTTAGTCATCATCTCTGAGGACAAGTTAGTAGTTCCTATGTACTCCTAAGTCGTCCCTAAGTCCTATGCCCACCAGGTAGGTCTGCAGTAACAGAGCGAGTAAGGAGGTAGATTGAGATGTAAAAAGTATTCTCCTGTTCATTAAGACCACAGAGGTTTAGAGCTCCCCTAGAGCTGCTGCTGTTCTGCAGCTAACTACATCATAGGACAGGTATCTTCCTTTAAAGCTGCTGCTGCTTGTTGCGCTGCAGCTAAACTCTACATCATAGGACAGGTATCAATCATCAGCTCAGGAGTGGGGACAGACAGCGCATCTCAGTACGTGAGCGCCAGTTTACAATGCATGTTATCTCATCATGGTAACTCTTATCTTGTGACAGATAGGCCTACATTTCCTGCAACATAGTCTATGCTACAGTAATATAAAGATGAGATGTTATTTAATCCCACTTGGGCTTCGGAGGTCACTATTTTTTAATTTGTAAGATTTTTTTTGGTTCTTAAAATGCCTATCACTAAATATCATTGCTTAATAGATGCATATAGACTCTCTCAATACTTCAAATTGCATCAAAAATAGATCATCCTTGTTCAAGGACTTAGACAATTACGATTAATGTTGTTGCAAGATAACAACCATTTGACAGCACTTGAAGAATTTTGAAAAGAATAATACGGCACAAATATTGCAAAATCCAGGGTGGAAAGCTCTTATAGACTTACCCAGAAAGGCTTACAGCTGTAATTGGGTGAGGCGCAGTGGTCTAAGACACTGCATCACCAGTGCACACTGCAGTACCGGTTCAAATCCAGACTGATCACATCCGGCGCTGATTGGCGTCCATAGGGTGGCGCACAATTGGCCCAGTGTTTGGTTTGGGTTTGGACGGGGTAGCCGTCATTGTAATAAGAATTTGTTCTTACTGACTTGCCTAGTAAATAATGTGTGTGTGTGTATGTACATTATGTACTGGTGGGATATTATCCTGGGGCTATATAGGGTGTGTGTGTGTGTACAGTATGTGTGTGTTTGTTTGGGTTTATGCGCGTGTTTGGGATAATGCGTGTGTGTACAGCTGTACAGCTCACATGCTTCCAATGCCATACCCCATTAACCAATTACAGTTAAGCTCCCACTAACGTGTCGCAGAATGCACCAATTACAGGTCTGCCTCTCAACGCTACATCTCATACTGGATTTTCCTTCAGTGTTGAATGTGCAACAAAACAACATGCTCTGTTTTGAACAGCTATGGTACACACACAACAACACACACACACACCACCACACCACACACACACACACACACACACCAACACGAGAGAATGGCTTGAGAACTCCAACGGACAGGAGGAGAGGGGGAGCCAGATTATTCACACCCGGGGAAAGAGCATCCAAACTGGCTTCCAGAGAGCGAAACCCCCCTCTCTGGAACTATCCTAACACAGTTTGACATGACACACGCAAAACAAGCTATGCACCACAACTGGGCACCTGACAAAACGCTAACACACACACACACACTCTCTTTTCTCTGTTCTTTATTCGGTGTGTTCCACACTTGAACCTTTAACCTATGAATATGAGCTCAGATCTGAAATGAGTGTTTAGGAACATGAAATCATGTGCAATTCTAACAGCCCTCTACACTTTGAGAGGGCGGTAGACTATCTATGCTCATATTGATGTTCAGCTGTCTGTAGGATCAATAGGCACAGAACTTTCACAACTTTGTCAGCTCAATGCTCTATCGAGCCATCTAAAACCATTCAGCGATGTGCTAATCTTGCCTTAGTTGCCATTTATCATCAATCACATTATTTGTGATTCTCACGGTGATCTTGGAGTTTTTCTTGTGAGTCACACCAAGTAAACAAAAACAAAGTTTCAAGGCCAGGATCTGCGACTGAAGGAAAAGCCTTGAGCTAAAGCTTTGCAAGCTTTATCACCAACAATTTGTGATCGTATTAAAAAAAAATACCTTCGACAATTGCTGAGCCCAAGGGGTGTCGTTTTGCGTTTTGTTCAGTTGCACTAATAACAACAAGCTGACTCACAACATATATGATCAACGCGACTTCTAATCTCTCAACTCCAGATCCAAGTATACCTTAGGTACTTCAAGGTTGACGTTGATATTTTTTGCTCAGTAGAAGCATGATATTAGCATGTAATATTGTATAGGCTGTGTTCAAACCTAGTCTGCCCTTTTGATATGAAAGGCATATTTACCATCTGTCTTCCTAACTGTTTGGTCTCATGATATTGTTGACTGTGTTCAGGCCTTGCCATACTATAATAATATCCATCTTGGTATATTCACAACCCCAGCCTCGACTCTTAGAAGATTATGTGCTTGATTGTCTGTATGCATGAACACAGGTGGTTGGTCAATTACATGTGAATATTCATGAGCAGTTCACCACTCCTCATTAATGATTCAAACAAAATGGCTGCCAACAAGTGGCGGGGAAAATCTCAGAGCGCGGGAGGGAGGGAGGAGTGAAAGTGTGTGTGTGTGTGTAATGTTTGTGTGTGTGTGTGTGTATGCCTCACAATTCCTCCCACACCCCACCCCTCCTTGCCCCCCTTGCCCATACTCAATGGGGCATGACTGTTCTAATGGCAGAGCCTGGAGAGTTAGTTGTGCTTCTTATTTCGTGTTATTTCGTGTTGTCGTTGGTTAGCACAATTACCCAAATGTCACCTCCAGAGCTTCATCACGGGGGGAAATGGACTGGAACAGAACGACATCTTGGCTTTAGCCTCAGGGAAAGAAGGGAAGGAGGATAAAGGAGGGGGGAGAAGAGAAGAGTGGAAGCATTGGATCGGAGGAAGGGAAGGGTAGATGCTGTGGGAGGGTCAATTGAAAGTGAAAGTTTGTGTGTGTCAAGAAGTATTTTCTGGTGTGTGTGTGTGTGTGTGTGTGTGTGTGTGTGTGTGTGTATGCCTGTCTGTGTATATTTGGTGTGTGTGTGTGTGTATGTGTGTGACTGCAGTAGCCCATGTATTTACCCTGGGAGTCGATAGCTATTACCGCTAACCACTTAGCGGTGATAGCTAGCTGTCTGTCTCCTGCGCTGTACGTGATTGCAGGCCTCTAAGCCTCATCGTCACTATATTAAGACACCCTGCTTTCAAAAGACCCATAATATCCCTGYCTGTGGGCTYCTTTATWCGCTGTTASATTATACAGTATATAAGAGTCCCTTACTATTCTAGCTGTTTGCTAAATGTAACTGCATGGGGACAGATTGCTACTGTGCTGTGTCTTCCCCCCATTGACGTTTCCTGTCGTGCTGAAGAGGTTTAATTATGCAGTATGTGTAGCCTATGTGCTTCTGCAGCACACACAGAGACACAGTGGCTGTGAACGAGCTGTTTGAGGTGATCTTACATTGTGAAGGAGAGAGAGAGAGAAAGAGAGAAAGAGAGAGAAAGAGAGAGAAAGAGAAAGAGAGAAAGAGAGAGAGAGAGAGAGAGAGAGAGAAAGAGAGAGAGACAGAGGGAAAGAGAGATTGAAGAGTACATTTAAGTAGATACACTGACAGGGGAAACTGCAAGGCTAAGACATAATGCATACTGTGAGACAGAAGGGTTATTTTTGGTGGACGCTACTGACTTAGTCATCATCTCTGAGGACAAGTTAGTAGT
>NW_019943405.1:24068-44170 GCF_002910315.2 Salvelinus sp. IW2-2015 | reverse complement strand
GCAAGGCTAAGACATAATGCATACTGTGAGACAGAAGGGTTATTTTTGGTGGACGCTACTGACTTAGTCATCATCTCTGAGGACAAGTTAGTAGTTCCTATGTACTCCCTAAGTCGTCCCTAAGTCCCTATGCCCCAGCCAGGTAGGTCTGCAGTAACAGGCAGTAAGGAGGTAGATTTGAGATGTAAAAAGTATTCTCTGTTCATTAAGACCACAGAGGTTTAGAGCCTCCCTAGAGCTGCTGCTGCTTCTGCCAGCTAACTACATCATAGGACAGGTATCTTTCCTTTAAAGCTGCTGCTGCTTGTTGCGCTGCCAGCTAACTCTACATCATAGGACAGGTATCAATCATCAACGCTCAGAGTGGGGACAGACAGCGCATCTCAGTACGGAGCGCAGTTTACAATGCATGTTTCATCTCATCATGGTAACTCTTTATCTTGTGACAGATAGGCCTACATTTCCTGCAACATAGTCTATGCTACAGTAATATAAAGACTGAATGCATGTCTAATTTACACATCTCCACTTGGCTTTCGGAGGTCACCTTATTTTTTAATTTGTAAAGATTTTTTTTTGGTTTTAAACAGCCTATCACTCAAATATCATTGCTTTAAATCAGAGTGCATATGAGCACTCTCTCCAATTACATTCAAATTGCATCAAAAATAGATCATCCTGTTCAAGGATCTACTAGAAAATCTACGGCAAGATCTAAAAATGGTTGTCTAGCAATGATCAACAACCAATTTGACAGAGCTTGAAGAATTTTGAAAAGAATAATAGGCAAATATTGCAAAATCCAGGTGTGGAAAGCTCTTATAGACTTACCCAGAAAGGCTTACAGCTGTAATTGGGCTCCCGAGTGGCGCAGTGGTCTAAGACACTGCATCACAGTGCACACTGCAGTACCTGGTTCAAATCCAGACTGCATCACATCCGGCCGTGATTGGGCATCCCATAGGGTGGCGCACAATTGGCCCAGTGTTGGGTTTGGGTTTGGACGGGGTAGGCCGTCATTGTAAATAAGAATTTGTTCTTAACTGACTTGCCTAGTTAAATAAAAAATAAAATCGTTTCTACAAAGTATTGACTCAGGGGTGTGAATACTTATGTATATTTCTGTATTTCATTTTCAATACATTTGCAAAGCATGTTTTACATTTCAAAACATGTTTTCACTTTGTGGGGTATTGTGTGTCTAGCATATTTTTAATACATTTTAAATTCAGGCTGTAACACAATGTGGAATAGAGTTCAATCTTGGTTTCATCAGACCAGAGAATTTCTCATGGTCTGAGAGTCTTTAGGTGCCTTTTGGCAAACTCCAAGTGGGCTGGCATGTGCCTTTTACTGAGGAGTGGCTTCAGTCTGGCCACTCTACCAAAAAGGCATGATTGGTGGAGAGCTGCAGAGAAGGGAGAACCTTCCAGAAGGACAACCATCTCCACAGAGGGTCTCTGGAGCTCTGTCAGAGTGACCATCGGGTTCTTGGTCACCTCCCTGAGCAAGGCCCTTCTCCACTGATTGGTTAGTTTGGCCGGGCGGCCAGCTCTAGGAAGATTATTGGTGGTTCAAAACTTCTTCCATTTAAGAATGATGGAGGCCACTGTGTCCTTGGGGACCTTCAATGCTGCAGAAATAATTTGGTACCCTTCCCCAGACCTGTGCCTCGACACAATCCTTTCTCTGAGCTCTACGGACAATTCCTTCGACCTCCTTCGACATCATGGCTTGGTTTTTGCTATGACATGCACTGTCAACTGTGGGACCTTGTATAGACAGGTGTGCCTTTCCAAATCATGTCCAATCAATTGAATTGACCACAGGTGGACTCCAATCAAGTTGTAGAAACATCTCAAAGGATGATCAATGGAAACAGGGTGCACCTGATCTCAATTTCGGGTCTCATAGCAAAGGGTCTGAATACTTATGTAAATAAGGTATCTGTTTATGTTTCAAACATTTGCAAACATTTCTAAAAACCTGTTTTCAATTGTAAACCTGTTTTCAATGTAAAACATTTTAGAATAAGGCTGTAACGTAACAAAATGTGGAAAAAGTCAAGGGTCTGAGTACTTTCCGAATGCACTGTAGCTAGCTACAACTATGGGCTTTGTTCTTCTGTCGTGCGTAATGTGCGGTAGCCTATACTGTATATCATAGGCTATGTCTTGGATAACGGCACAATCATTTGGGTTTTTTGGAGCTTGGGCTCATAAAATGTATTTAATGTAGGGCTCATAAAATGTCTTTAATGTATGGCTCATAAAATGTCTTTAATGTATGGCTCATAAAATGTCTTTAATGTATGGCTTATCAGGCTCAGGTAGCATCAGGCTTGAATTTCCATGCTGATCAAAGCTCTAATCAATTCCAGACATATTGATGTGCTTTATACGCTTTGTGTGTAATGTTCAGCCCCAGACTGGGCTCTTCTCCTTGTTCCATGTCTCTCTCGCACGCTTTCGGTCGCTCCTTCTCTCTATCTCTCGCTTTCTCTCCATGTCTCTCTCACACTCTCTCTGTCTCTTGTTTCTTTTCTCTCTCCAGAAAAGAGAGCGTGTGAGTGGCTCACAGTCATGTCTCATTACAGATCTGAGTGATTGGGCTAAATGCAGGAATCGCTGATTCCCCCCAGCCCTCCTCTGATTAGTTTAGTTAGCACTTATCCGGAGCTGACCCCCGGAGAAATCTCACCTCTGAAGTCTGTGTGTGTATGAAGGAGTGACTCAGAGTGACTGTCCTTGTAGACTGACACGAAGAAGCTCCACACACACCAGAGATGTATACAACTAGATGTAAGTTTCCTTCACCCATTAGAAGTCAATCACACAGCAAAATCCAACCAAAAAACCAACCAACCAACCAAACAGCCTAACTCTCACCAGGAGTGATTCAACCACAGTTACCATGACAACCCACCGCTGACTCACCACCTGGGAGTGTGGTAGAGGCACAGTTGCCAGGACAACCCGTGGTGTATCCCACCATGGTATTGGTAGAGAGTAAAATGAGAACGCTGGGCACTGTGCTGCGACGGGCTCTGAAAGGAGTTCTATGCCCTCGTTCTAAGGAGTTCTATGGAGTTCTATGCCCTCGGCAAAAATCAGATCACACACTGACAGGGCGGATATGGTATCAATGACAACGAGTATGTGGACTAGGTATGTGGACTAGGTATGTGGACCTGCTGCTGAGTGGTGACTGCGTGACAGTTTGGGCTATCTTAATCTCCAGATATCCTACAGTATGAAACATCAGTGAGTCCAGATCTCTTTTATTCACATCCAATAGCTGTGAGGGTGCAGACAGCGTTGACGTGGGTAACTGCGGTTACGGTAGTGACTCCCCACTGTCCTGGACACTGTTTTTACTTCATTCTACAATTTCAACATCTACGACTGTGACGGTGTGGCCGATGGTAACGGAGGTGACTGTAGTTACGGAGCTGACCATCGTTGTTCCTGTAATTACATCATTATATACAGTACCGGTCAAACGTTTGGACACACCTACTCATTCCAGGGTTTTTCTTTATTTCTACTATTTCTACATTGTAGAATAATAGTGAAGACATCAAAAATATGAAATTCCACATATGGAACTCTATGAAGCATTTATTTGGGCTGCAATTTCTGAGGCTGTTAACTCTAATTAACTTATCCTCTGCAGCGGAGGTAACTCTGGGTCTTCCTTTCTTGTGGCGATCCTCATGAGAGCCAGTTTCATCATAGTGCCTGAATGTTTTTGAGACTGCACTTAAAGAAACTTTCAAAGTTCTTGACATTTTCCGTATTGACTGACCTTCATGTCTTAAAGTAATGATGGACTGTCGTGTCGCTTTGCTTATTTGAGCTGTTCTTGCAATAATATGGACTTGGTCTTTTACCAAACAGGGCTAACTTCTGTATAGCCACCCTACCTTGTCAAAACAACTGACTGGCTCAAACGCATTAAGACGTAAAGAAATTCCACAAATGAACTTTTAACAAGGCACACCTGTTAATTGAAATGCATTCCAGGTGACTACCTCATGAAGCTGGTTGAGAAAATGCCAAGAGTGTGCAAAGCTGTCATCAAGGCAAAGGGTGGCTATTTGAAGAATCTAAAAATATATCTTGATTTGTTTAACACTTTTTCGTTGACTATATGATTCCTTGTGTTATTTCATAGTTTTGATGTCTTCACTATTCTACAATTTAGAAAATAGTAAAAATAAAGAAGAACCCTTGAATAAGTAGGTGTTCTAAAACTTGTGACCGGTAGTATATATTCAAAATCTACAGTAGTGCCGGTACTGACAACGGTGACGGAGGTGAATGTAGTATACAGAGGTTGTTGAACAGGTGGTTTGGGTGTGCCCTTACCGTTGAGGGGGCAGGCGTTGAAGAGGCCGATGTCCAGCGAGCAGGGYTTGCGGGTCACGGCGGTGGTGACGGACTCATACGGATTGTCCTCATCCTCCGGTAAGAACACGTCAAGGGAGGGCGATGGTACGATCTCCGCCGAGCGCTTCGAGTCCTGATATGGAGAGGGAGGGAGAGAAAGAGAGAGAGCGTGAGAGAGGGAGGAACGTGTGGAAACAACAGAATATTTGTGTGTATGTACATTGAAAAGCACGGCCAATGTTCAATGTATAACCTTGAACGTTAGATCAACAATGTTTGTTTACTGCCCTTGGTACCATCAGATCACACAAACAACCCATCATCATAACTCATCCACCTCAAGGACACGGTTCAATTCAAACACTGTTCAGGCCTGCTCCCCCTGCTGAATCTAAGGAGTTGCTTGTACTGCAATTTATTTAATAAGCACAAGCATGACCAGATAGAGGAAATACACAGAAATACACCGATTTTGCAACAAAAAAATAATCTAATAGGCAAAAGTGTGACAGTATGTTTTATTCTTCTCTCTTTCTTTATAACCCTGTGTAACCAGATGTTGATATAGTAGAAAGACTGGAGACCACATATCCCAGGGTCCCCCTCTACTACTGAGAGAAGATAACCATCACCCTCGCTGAACACCAGACAGCATGACGGCCTCAAGTGGTTTCTGAGAAGAATTGCGTGTTGCTCCCTTCAAGTCAAAATAGAAGAAACCATGAGATCATCGCTCCATGACTCCATTGCAACTGAGCCAAAATGGCTGATGTCCTGTGTGCAACCAGTTTCATGTTGTTCTATTCCTGTGACAGTATGAAAAGGTTGAGACCCAGCGGGTTGACAGAAAAACCCTTGGAACTAAATGTCCCTGTCTATATGGCATATGTGCACCCACGCCAAATGAAAACACAACAGTGAGCAATAGAGGGCGCAGGAAAGACAGACATTTCTCACCAGAGACGCATGGGCAATAGATGCCTGTGTTTCCCATAATGCACCACTCCATCATCATTACTGAGACGTCGCCCGGGTCACCCCACCATATTTGGTTGCCGTGGTACCATCGTGGTGATGGGGGCGTGGTGTTGTCCATGACTCACCCCTGGTGTGTTAATTTCCCCTGCACGCTATCGACTCCCCCCTCCTCTCCGACCTCATTGTCTACTACATTACCCAGACACCACTGGGCCATCAATCACGCACTGAGAGCATGCAGAGAAGATTAATCATAGTCTTTGATTGAATGATCACTCCCTAGATAATCTGTCTGGTGTACACACACACACACACGTTCACTACTCAATGTGTCGTATTACACTAATATAAAACCTCTGTGTGTGTGTGTCTGTGTGCTCCTTTTCTCACACACCCACGTGTTGCAAAGACACACAACCACACACACACCCACGTGTTGCACAGACACACAACCACACACACACACACACGTGTTGCACAGACACAACCACATACACACACACGTGTTGCACAGACACAACCACACATACATAAAATACCAACAGGTCTATTGAATTTGAGTCACTTTACTCTAGCCCATGTAAAGTACCAGCCAGTGAAGTCACACGTGGTTTCAAACAGTAATAGTATGGTATGCGTTAACATTTCACGTCAATATGCTTACAGTCATCAGAAGTAATTACACTCCATAAAAAACTTGAGACAAAAACTGTGGCCCTGCGAATTGAGTCCCCTTATCAGTAACAGCCAACACCCTTTATACTGGGATTTTCTGATAGACGAAGAACCCAAGAGAGACTGTGTCCCAAATGGCATCCTATTACCTATATAGTGCTCTACTTTTGACTGGAGCCCTAATGCATGTGCCCTGGTCAAAAGTAGTGCACTATAAAGGAAACAGGGTGCCAATTGGGACGCAGCCTTTCTCTGGAGCTATCATGGGTTCTCCTTCTGGGACTTATTAGACAACTTGGGTTCTTTGTGCAACCCATCTCTGGATGCAGTGGTCCAGAGGGAGAAGACAGGAATGCCTCTGTCTTTATCCTCCACATCAAACCATCTTTCTCTCTTCTCATTCTCTATCCTTTCTGACTTCCTAATGTACATCATGTTCCCTCCCTGTCACAATATCCCTTTCATCACTTTTCTCCACTCTGTCGGTTCTTATTTCACGTTCTCTCTCTTTCTCTCTCCCTCTCTGAAACAGACTTTTTTGCATAAATCTACAAACCAATATCCCATTCTCTGGCTTTTTATTCTCTCTTTTTCTCTTCATCCCTCAAGTTTACTCGTCTGCCTGTGTAAAGAACACCCCAGCACACCAGCCTCTCCCTCCTTCTCTCCCTCTCTCCCTTCCACCCAGCTATCTCAGGGAGAGAGGCAGTGGAGGAACTCCAAACTTACTACGGAGACAATAAAACAGAGGAGAGCAATGCAGCGATGAACCGAGAGAACCAGAGAAAGAGAGAGAAAAAGATGAAAGCCTAGTGGATACACTCCAACTTACTTCAGAGTAACTACAACAGTTTTACTGAATCCCGAGGAAAGGAGGGTGGAAAATGAGTTAGAGAAAAGGGCTGGTTCAGAGGAAGGGAAGGAAGTATGCTACAGTGGGTTTGAAGCAGGGATTTCCTCCCTCTCTTTCTGTCTCCCTGTCTCTCTCTCAAACACAATTTTGTTCTATTTGTTCTCCTATCTAAATAGGTAAAAGTCGTTCAACTCAAAGCGAGAGCCATTCTCTACTACCTCAGACACTTTAGTCCCCCAGTCCCCACCTCTCCAGACTCCCACTCAATCAGAAAGTGTGTAAAAGGCCAGCGCACCAGAGACGCCACACCACCATCTGCATACCAAGTCAACTCAGAGGTGCTAAGGCAGTTTGTGTTACCTGTTAATAGTTGATCCCACCTCCACTTCCTGGTGTAGGGGGTGAGAAGGTTGAGTAGGTTCACGCAATGAGCTCCATGTCCAAACACAAACAAGACGCTGTCTTAAACACACACTTCCTCTCTTTCCCTCTCTCTCCCTCTCTCCTCCCTCGCTCTCTCTTTATCTGTGGAGAGATAGGACACAGAGGAACTTGTGTGTCTGCCACAGGAAGGGAACAGACAAAAAGAGTCCTCCTCCGGCAACTAATTAGCAGTCTCTTAGTGTGTGTGTGTGTGTGTGTGTGTGTGTGTGTGTGTGTGTGTGTGTGTGTGTGTGTTTGTCAGGCCGGTAACCCAAATAGGAAATCTGTTGATACTACAGGCACGTCCCTGGAGCTACTATCCTGCAGGACATGTGACTCTGACCCGTTGTGTTCTGTGTGTGTGTGCTTGCAGACTTACAGGTTCTTTTCAAAAAGTTCATCTTATTTTTTCATTTCTTGACCAAAATAATACAACAATAAAGAGCAAAACAGAACAGCCACTTTTTTTCCATTCAATCTCTCTTCCTCCCTCTCTCATTCCACATATCCCACTCCTCCTGGTTTCTGTCCCCTGAGCACTGTGCAAACAGTCTCTCTCTCTCTCTTGCTCTCTAACCCACTCCTCTTTCCCTCGCTCCCCTATCCCTGTCTAACAGACAGTCCAATCAGTTCAGACTGCAGCAGATATGAAGGACGCTGTAATTCACTGGCATTTCCTCATATTTGATTAGAGGAGGGGGTCGGGGGTCAGGAACCATCGTAGAGGAACGGGGCATGAGGACAATAGGCCCTCTGAGACCATCCCACAACACAAGAGAGAATGAGAGCGAGAGGAGGGAGAGATGGGGGGGGAATGATATTTTACTCAGTGGACAGCTAATCCTAGAGAAATCAGTTACCTCAGCATTAGCTTACTGAGCTCACCCCAAAGAAAACCTCTCCTTTCAGGAAATGACTCCACCTCCCCAACATGGCCTCCCTGAGTAGAGCCGGTGCCAGAAACAGTTTCCCTGAGCACTATTACTAACCCCATGGACTTGAGAAAACTGCTAGAGCAGGGCCCTCAAGGTACACAGCCATGGGGAGTGCTCCATATCACTCAGGTGTATGGTCATTTTATTAGTTAGTAAGGGGTTATTCAGGTCTGAGTATGGATGAAGAATCAAGACTGTTGATCTATTGGGATTTTATTTGATTTCCATTACTTCAGTGCACAAATTAGGATGATGGTAATGGTGATGACAACGACGATGACAACGGTGAATACGAAAACAATGAGTTATCATAATTACCATTTAATTATCCATTCCGCCGTAGCTCTTCCCTGGATAGAACTGCCTGATTTGGACACAGTGATGACATCAGCATTCATTACTCCTGGAACATACTGTACACACCTTCTCTTCATTAATAAGGTGTAACTATAGCAACCAGTTGAGTCATCTGAGCGCGGGACATCTGCAGTCTCCAGAGTAGAACATCAAGGACAGCCTGTTCATCAGAACCTCAGGCAGGTGCTCCAACCAACTGATCAACTTTTCTAGTGAACGTTCGCCTTTCATTTGTGTCTTGAGAAAGGCCTTGCAGCAGAAATCTCGATATTACAGTTCGAGATGCACTGAAATCGTCAAGAGATACAGAAAATGAACCAGAGACAATTTTACCGCTGATGAACGAGCACATTAGGTTCTACTCACACTAACACTGATCTGAATTCTGCTTCTGTATTGATTGACACAGTGTACATCAAATGATTGGTTCTCATGACTCTAAACCAGATAAGACAGCACAAAAAGATCTGGGACCAGGCTAGTGTCCTTTCTCGCATCTACTGATACTAGGGGAGCGATTATCTTGCATTGATAGATTACTTTATACAGAAAACCAACTGCCAACTCCCTCATTTAGCTAGTGTAGGTCTCTAACTTGTTCCTCAGTCCTCGTTTAGCTATGTGCTAGGTCTCTGACTTGTCCCTCAGTCCTTGTTTAGCTAGTGTAGGTCTCTAACTTGTTTTCCAGTCCTTGTTTAGCTATGTAGGTCTCTAACTTGTTCCCTCAGTCTCGTTTAAGCTAGTGTGAGTCTCTAACTGTCCCTCAGTCCTTGTTTAGCGTGTGAGGTCTCTAACTTGTTTCCAGTCCTTGTTTAGCTAGTGTAGGTCTCTGACTTGTCCTCAGTCCTTGTTTAGCTAGGTGGGTTTCGAACTGTTTTTCAGTCCTTGTTTAGCTAATGTAGGTCTCTGACTTGTCCTCAGTCTTGTTTAGCTAGTGTGGTCTCAAACTTGTTTTTTCAGTCCTCGTTTAGCTAGTGTAGGTCTCTAACTGTTTCCTCAGTCCTGTTAGCTAGGTAGTCCCTAACTTGTTTCAGTCCTCGTTTAGCTAGTGCAGGTGTCTAACTTGTTGTTCAGTCCTCGTTAGCTAGTGTGGGTCTCTAACTTGTTTTCCAGTCCTGTAGCTAATTTAGTCTCTAGCTAGTGTAGGTCTCACTTGTCCTCAGTCCTTGTTTAGCTAGTGTAGGTCTCTAACTTGTTGTTCAGTCCTCGTTTAGCTAGTGCAGGTCTCTAACTTGTTGTTCAGTCCCGTTTAGCTAGTGTAGGTCCCTAACTTGTTGTTCAGTCCTTGTTTAGCTAGTGTAGGTCTCTAACTTGTTTTCCAGTCCTGTTTAGCTAGTGTAGGTCTCTAACTGTGCTCAGTCCTTGTTAGCTAGTGTAGGTCTCTAACTTGTTTTCCAGTCCTCGTTTAGCTAGTGTAGGTCTCTAACTTGTTCCTCAGTCCTTGTTTAGCTAGTAGTGATCTCTAACTTGTTATCCAGTCCTCGTTTAGCTAGTGTAGGTCTCTAACTTGTTCCTCGTCCTTGTTTAGCTAGTGTAGGTCTCTAACTTGTTTCCAGTCTTCGTTTAGCTAGTGTAGGTCTCTGACTTGTCCCTCAGTCCTTGTTTTAGCTAGTCGTAGGTCTCTAACTTGTCCCTCAGTCCTTGTTTAGCTAGTGTGGGTCTCGAACTTGTTTTTCAGTCCTCGTTTAGCTAGTGCAGGTCTCTAACTTGTTTATCAGTCCTCGTTTAGCTAATGTAGGTCTCTAACTTGTTGTTCAGTCCTTGTCTAGCTAGTGTAGGTCTCTGACTTGTCCCTCAGTCCTTGTTTAGCTAGTGTAGGTCTCTAACTTGTTGTTCAGTCCTTGTTTAGCTAATGTAGGTCTCTAACTTGTTGTTCAGTCCTCGTTTAGCTAGTGTAGGACTCTGACTTATTCTTCAGCCCTCCAATGACACCAAGCACCAGTATCCAGCGGCCATTCCTATAATCATGTGATGCAGATTATATACTGCAGAAATGCCACTTTCCAAGGAGATGATTTCTGCCTCCACTTGGATTCCACAGCAACTTCCTTATCACCACTTGTGAGGAACAGAGTTGAATCATAAAATATGCCGAGTTGTATATTAGCTGGTCATGAAGGCCTGGGGTGACTCAGTCAGTATGACTCTCTAGGAGGGACCATAAAGTATATATGACGTAGTGGGGACCCTTAGTATGTGTGGCAGAGGAAGAGGATTTATGACCTTTGTAGAGTGGCTGTATGGTCCAACTGTTAAATCATACGAGAGAGAGAGAGAGAGAGAGAGATTCCCAAACATGCCACTTTCACCACTGTACCCCAAAACCACAACATTTAAATAGGTATAATTTAAAGGAGAGATGACATTAACCATAAAAAACTACTACGCCCTTGAATATTGCCTTGAACCTAAGTGTTCTTGTGCAATGGCTTGGGACTTTGATTAAGTGCACTAAAGAAGACTGCATATGCGTAATTGTCACGCCCTGACCATAGAGAGCCCTCGGTTCTCTATGGTGTTTAGGTCAGAGCGTGACTAGGGGGGTGTTCTAGTTTTCCTATTTCTATGTTTGGGATTGAGTATGGTTCCCAATTAGAGGCAGCTGATTATCGTTGTCTCTAATTGGGGATCATACTTAAGGTGTCCCTGTTCCCACCTGCTTTGTGGGATATTGTTTTGTGTATGTGCATGTAGCACCACTGATGTCACGTTTCGTTGTTTGTTTATTGTTTTGTTTGGAAGTTTCGCTTCATTAAAAGATGTGGAACTTTAATCACGCTGCGCCTTGGTCCGTCTCTCCTCATGACCGTGACAGTAATATGTTTATTTTCTCCTATCACAGCCATTTAACTTACTTATGTTGTATGTATGGGGGACAAAAGAAGGGGGTGTAGTCATTCAAAAAAAACGGGTCAACCACTATTTCACACAGAGTGAGGCCATATAATTTATCATGTGATTTGTTAAGCCAAATTTGACTTCTGAACTAATTTAGGCTTGCCTAAACAAAGGGGGAGAGTAATTATGCAACAATTATATTTTAATTATTTAATGTATTAATGTATTAATTTGTAAAAAAAATATATAATTTACTTTTCACTTTGTTATGGTGTATAACAAGTATTTTGTGTAGATCAATGACAAAAAAATTACAATTACATCTATTTCAATCCCACTTTGTAATGCAACAAAATGGAGGTGTAGACTTTCTATAGGCACTGTACAGTATCTAGAAGGATAACTTGGAAATGGTGAAGTGTGCTGCACATTTAAACTTAGTGTACTTATCTGGAGTCAATTGCATATTACTGATGAACATAAGTTGCAAAGTAGAACCCACATAGGCAAATACTGTATTACGTTGTCTAATAGCATCATAGCCAACATTAGCAACGCCAGCCGAGACTGAACCTTAGCAGTAGACAGTGAGTTGTKRGAAAATGCTGACTTGACTAGAAGGACTAGCCAGTGGGAACCAATCKCATGCTAACTGTATTAGCTAATGTATGAATATTTAACATGGAAATGCCAGGGAAGATGAATAGTTTTACACATTAACACTAGCGACGGTAACACAATCATAAACGAACTGTGTTGGGTCATATGGATTATGAGAGAGTAATTACACACACACACACACAAACGTGTGCTCATAAGCACACACAAACACACGACCACCTGCGTGGACACACACAAAATGCATCAACCATAAATACGAGCTGAAAATATTTCACATATTTCTGATGAAAAGTCATCAGAGTGCTCAACAAAACAGTATAGAGTCGTGGCCAAAAGTTTGAGAATGACACAAAATTAATTTTCACAAAGTCTGCTGCCTCAGTGTCTTTAGATATTTTGTCAGATGTTACTATGGAATACTGAAGTATAATTACAAGCATTTCATAAGTGTCAATGGCTTTTATTGACAATTACATGAAGTTGATGCAAAGAGTCAATATTTGCAGTGTTCACCCTTCTTTTTCAAGACCTCTGCAATCCGCCCTGGCATGCTGTCAATTAACTTCTGGGCCACATCCTGACTGATGGCAGCCCATTCTTGCATAATCAATGCTTGGAGTTTGTCAGAATTTGTGGGGTTTTGTTTGTCCACCCGCCTCTTGAGGATTGACCACAAGTCCTCAATGGGATTAAGGTCTGAGGAGTTTCCTGGCCATGAACCCAAAATATCGATGTTTTGTTCCCAGAGCCACTTAGTTATCACTTTTGCCTTATGGCAAGGTGCTCCATCATGCTGGAAAAGGCATTGTTCGTCACCAAACTGTTCCTGGATGGTTGGGAGAAGTTTCTCCCATTCTTTATTCATGGCTGTGTTCTTAGGCAAAATTGTGAGTGAGCCCACTCCCTTGGCTGAGAAGCAACCCCACACATGAATGGTCTCAGGATGCTTTACTGTTGGCATGACACAGGACTGATGGTAGCGCTCACCTTGTCTTCCCCGGACAAGCTTTTTTCCGGATGCCCCAAACAATCGGAAAGGGGATTCATCAGAGAAAATGACTTACCCCAGTCCTCAGCAGTCCAATCCCTGTACCTTTTGCAGAATATCAGTCTGTTCCTGATGTTTTTCCTGGAGAGAAGTGGCTTCTTTGCTGCCCTTCTTGATACCAGGCCATCCTCCAAAATTCTTCACTTCACTGTGCGTGCAGATGCACTCACACCTGCCTACTGCCATTCCTGAGCAAGCTCTGTACTGGTGGTGCCCTGATCCCGCAGCTGAATCAACTTTAGGAGACGGTCCTGGCGCTTGCTGGACTTTCTTGGGCACCCTGAAGCCTTCTTCACAACAATTGAACCGCTCTCCTTGAAGTTCCTGATGATCCGATAAATGGTTGATTTAGGTGCAATCTTACTGGCAGCAATATCCTTGCCTGTGAAGCCCTTTTTGTGAAAAGCAATGATGACGGCACGTGTTTCCTTGCAGGTAACCATGGTTGACAGAAGAAGAACAACGATTCCAAGCACCACCCTCCTTTTGAAGCTTCCAGTCTGTTATTCAAACTCAATCAGCATGACAGAGTGCTCTCCAGCCTTGTCCTCGTCAACACTCACACCTGTGTTAACGAGAGAATCACTGACATGATGTCAGCTGGTCCTTTTGTGGCAGGGCTGAAATGCAGTGGAAATGTTTTTGGGGGATTCAGTTCATTTGCATGGCAAAGAGGGACTTTGCAAAAATTGCAATTCATCTGATCACTCTTCATAACATTCTGGAGTATATGCAAATTGCCATCATACAAACTGAGGCAGCAGACTTTGTGAAAATGTATATTTGTGTCATTCTCAAAACTTTTGGCCACAACTACACTCGGTTAGTTGTTTTTATGAAATAGATTACGTTAAATCGTTTTTAATAATAGCTAAAGTTTGTATTTCTATTGGGTCCATGACAGGGTCAGCCTTTATGGCTTACCCCGTCAGTTTGTGTCCCGGATTCCTGTTAAGTAGCAGTTAGTCTGCTCCGTTTTCATGATGGCTAGCAGCTAACGGTAGCAGTGCTAGCCCACCAGTGGTTTYATCCACAGCTGGAAGATGAYTTCCAMAAGATGCAGATCAGGTGGAACYGGAAAATGGACAGGGATTTGTCTGCCCTAAATGTACCACCATCAAGCATCTTAGGGAAGAGATCCTCTGGCTGTTAGCTCGGCTGAGAGAAAAGGAAACTTGCTTTCTAAGTACACGACCTTGCTGTAACGCAGGCAAACCGAATCTCAGTTTTAAATGCATCCTATAGCAAAGCTGTATTTGTATTCATTAGGGATCCCATTAGCTGTTGAATAGGCAGCAGCTACTCTTCCTGGGGTCCAAACACATTAAGGCACTTATTAAAGAAAAGATAAAACAGTACATCATATAACATTATTACACCACTACATATATACAATACAACATGTATAACACCACAATACAACAATATTACAATGCACGTGTGTGTAGAGTGCATGTGCTAGCGCTTGTGTGTGTATGCGTGTACCTGTTCCTGTGTGTGTCTCTCTTCACAGTCCCCACTGTTCCATTAGGTGTATTTTGACCTGGTTTTTACTGATTCTACTTATTTTGACCTGATTCTACTGCTTGCATCAGTTACCTGATGTGGAATAGAGTTCCATGTAGTCATGACTCTATGTAGTACTGTGCGCCTCCCATAGTCTGTTCTGGACTTGGGGACTGTAAAGAGACCTTGTGTCATGTCTTGTGGGGTATGCATGGGTGTCCGAGCTGTATGCTAGTAGTTTAAACAGACACCTCGGTACATTCAGCTTGTCAACATCTCTTACAAAAACAAGTAGTGAGGAAGTCAATCTCTCCTCCACTTTGAGCCATGAGAGATTGACATGCATATCATTAATTTTAGCTCCCTGACAGACAGGGTCTGGTAGTGCTCCAGTCCCAGCAACATCAAACTGTTTTAGAGACTGACAGACAGGGTCTGGTAGTGCTCCAGTCCCAGCAACATYAAACTGTTTTAGAGACTGACAGACAGGGTCTGGTAGTGCTCCAGTCCCAGCAACATCAAACTGTTTTAGAGACTGACAGACAGGGTCTGGTACTGATCCAGTCCTCCCTGTCAGAAAAAGCAACAGAAACATATCAACTCCTACAGAAATGGCTGGTAATTTGTTTTTATTTTTTATCTAACCAAGCAAGTCAGTTAAGAACAAATTCTTATTTCCAATGACGGCCTAGGAACAGTGTGTTAACTGCCTTGTTCAGGGACAGAACGACAGATTTTTACCTTGTCAGCTCGGGGATTCAATCTAGCAATTACTGGCCCAACGCTCTAACCACTAGGCTACCTGCCGCCCCAAGCTGTTCCTGTGTGTGTGTATGTATCTCTTCACAGTCCCCGCTGCTCCATTAGGTGTATTTTTTACATGTTTTTTAAAATCTGATTCTACTGCTTGCATCAGTTACCTGTAGAGGCCACCAAAGTACTGCCCGACTTTCTTTACTGATTTCTCTATTGTCCTTGAGAACTATGATAAAATCATTGTGTTGGGCGATTTTAATTTTCATGTTGACTAAGAGACTGACGCCAAGGCCATCGAACATATTCATCTTTTGAACTCTATGGACTATATCTAACATGTTACCGGGCTCACCCATAACCGCAACCATACTCTGGACCTGGTTATTACCAAAGGGCTTTCTATTGACATATCTTCTATTGTTGATCTTGCTTTATCTGATCACCACTCCATATTTTTTACTACCTTGTTGCCCATAGTGCAGTGAAATACTGAACGCATTATTAAGAAATACTATCTTACCTCTGACGTTGATACAGATGTTATTGAGTGTATGAACAACACTCCACCACCTATTCTGCCTTCTTCTTGTGATGATTTAGTTGAGAACTTTAATAGCAAATGAAAGGCAACCATTGATGCCATAGCTCCAGTAAAGTTAAAAAGGCCACATCCAAACAGAGATGAGGGAGGAAACTAATACATTTAATTGACCGGAAGTGGAGAAAGTCAAAGCCAGACGGGCTCATTTTTGTAACTTGATCACTATTAATCAGAATAATTCGACAGTGCTCTTCTCGACCATTGATGGCCTGATAAATCCTACCCTCGCAAACCTATGTGAACTTTCCTCTACATCTAAATGTGATGAGTTTGCGGCATATTTCAGAGATACCCAGCCTAATGTTTATCAGTCAAGCAAGACCTGATGAAGTTTGATATGTGCCCTAGACTACCACGCAAAGGCACTGTGGATTTATTTTCCCTGGTTGACACAGACATGCTCAGGAAAGTGATATCACAACTTAAGCCTTCTACCTGCCTTCTCAATCCTATCCCCACCTTTTTCAAAACAGTTTTTCATTGCATATCTGAAGAAGTGAAAGCAATTGTTAATCACTTCACAGGCACTTTCCCCACTGCAATAAACTGCTATGGTGAAACCCCTTCTGAAGAAACGTAATCTAGATTCTTCAGCTCTCTGCAATTTTCAGCCAATCTCCAACCTTCAATTCTTAAGCAAAATTCTTAAGAAATTTGTTTTCAACCAGCAATTAAAAAAAAATCCAAAGTGGTATTCGGGCCCACCACAGCACAGACAGCCTTAGTTAAAGTGGTAAATTATCTTAAAGCCAACACAGATGCCAAAGAGCTCTCTGTCCTTTAGGACCTCTTTAAGACCTTTTTAACCAGTCGAGAGTTGTGGCGTCCCACAACGTTCGATTTTGGGTCTGCTACTGTTCAGTTTATATATGTTACCCCTTGGCAGCATTATCAGAAAGCACAGCATTGATTTTCACTGCTACGCAGACAACTTTATATTTCTGTGTTACCAGAGGATTTTACCTCTACGGATAATTTATTAGACTGTATTAGTGATTTAAATACTTGGATGGCTCACAACTTCCTCCAACTAAATCAAGACAAGAACAAGGTACTTATTGTTGTACTTATTGTCCTGTCTGGTCTACCCAAGAAAGCCATCGGTCAACTGCAAAACATACAGAATTCTGCAGCACTGGTACTGACCAAGACCAGACGGAGAGCACACATTACACCGGTTTTAAGGTCTCGGTACTGGCTGCCTGTACATTTTTTGAATTCATTTCTATTGGTTTGTAAATCAATCCACGATTGTGCACCTCAATACATGTCAGACATGCTTTTGTACCCAGTGTACCCTATGTACCCAGTAGGTCACTCAGGTCCTCTGGCACTGGCCTTTTAACTATCCCAAAGCCTGGGACCAGGAGTCATGGAGAGGCAGTTACTATGCCCCCAGCCTCTGGAATAGTCTGCCAGAGAACCTGAGGAGGGCCGAACTGGACATATTTAAAAGAGATTTAAAACACACATTTTTAGCTTTACTTTTCCTTAGGGTGCTTTTTAGTCGTTCAGTTTAATTTGATATTTTATCCTCTTATGTTTGTTGTAATGTAAATATATTTTTATTTTCATAGTTTGTTCCTGTGAAGCACATTGTGTTGCATTCCATGTCTGAAAGCTTGATTTGATTTGATACTTAATGCATTCTCCATAAATATTAGCCATGAGAAATTAATGTAATTACACACAAACACGCATCTCCACTTATCTTACGTTTGAGTCATTCAGCAGACGCTCTTATCCAGAGAGACTTACAGTAGTGAGTGCATACCATGGGAATCGAACCCACAACCCTGGCATTGCAAGCGCCATGCTCTACCAACTGAGCCACATGGGACCCACATGGCATTTACGTGACTTTTACATTGTAACGTTAGTCACATAGCAGATACTCTTATCCAGAGTGACTTACAGGAGCAATTAGGGTTAAGTGCCTTGCTCAAGGGCACATTGGCAGATGTTTCACCTAGTTGGGGTTTCGAACCAGCACATTGGAACACTCCAACCAGTGTGTTCTATGGAGCAAACCATCACAAGACATCCAGGGGGTGTTTCTCAATGATCAATTTAAATAACAATAGTCACATATGAAAAATATTCAAGTGTATTGAAGTCTGTATAAGAACAAAGTGGAAAGTCATATTTCATCAAAACAATTTGATCTTGGTTATGAATGATAGGAAACTCAAACATCTGACCCCACCTCTTCCTCATCCTCTGTTCCCCAAGACTCTCTCTCTTATCAGACCTCCAGAACCTCTGTTCCCCAAGACTCTCTCTCTTATCAGACCTCCAGAACCTCTGTTCCAAGAACTTCTCTCTCTTATCAGACCTCCAGAACCTCTGTTCCCCAAGACTCTCTCTCTTATCAGACCTCCAGGAACCTCTGTTCCCCAAGACTCTCTCTTCTTAAATCAGACCTCCAGAACCTCTGTTCCCCAAGACTCTCTCTCTTATCAGACCTCCAGAACCTCTGTTTCCCCAAGACTCTCTCTTATCAGACCTCCAGAACCTCTGTTCCCCAAGACTCTCTCTCTTATCAGACCTCCAGAACCTCTGTTCCCCAAGACTCTCTCTCTTATCAGACCTCCAGAACCTCTGTTCCCCAAGACTCTCTCTCTCTATCAGACGAACCTCCAAGAACCTCTGTTCCCCAAGACTCTCTCTCTTATCAGACCTCCAGAACCTCTGTTCCCCAAGACTCTCTCTCTTATCAGACCTCCAGAACCTCTGTTATTTTCTTTTCCCCTCCAGGACACAGTTATCTGCAACCCTGAGGGCAACACACAAACACTCCCAGCGGCTCTAAGAAACCCAAGGGTAGCGCCTGACAATGTCAGCAGAATGTTCTAGCGAGATGACGAGAGGATGGCTGGGCGTGACAAGGTCACTACAGCTTACTATGGCTGCAACATTGGACACACACCCTTCCAGCTCCATTCATTTACCCTGGATTCTCCTAACCTGCACTGTTTTTGTTGTTGTTGAACTGAACCTTTATTTAACTAGGCAAGTCAGTAAAGAATAAATTCTTAATTACAATGACGGTCCGGACGACGCCAGGCCAATTGTGCGCCGCCCTATGGGACTCCCAATCACGGCTGGTTGTGATACAGCCTGGATTTGAACTAGGGTGTCTGTAGTGACGCCTCTAGCACTGTGATGCAGTGCCTTAGACCGCTGCACCACTCGGGAGCACTCGGCCCAATGTGCGTGCGTACAGCCGTGCAGAGTGCAGCCGTGCATTCCTGTGCGTATGTGTGGGGGTGTGTGTTTCCGTATGCGTGTGTGTCTGATATAGCGCAGTGCTCTGACGCACCTGATCTGGTACAGATTTGTCAATGGTTGTAGTGGGCGGATATCCCACGCCTGCTACTTTATGAATGTCTGTGTTGCCTAGCAACCGTGTGAACCCTTTGCTTTCCCTCTCTCCCACTCCCTCTCTCCCTCCCTCCCCCCATCTCTCTCTCCATCGTTCTCTCTGCAGGGGCTCCACAGTGAAAAAGTTCATACTTTTTTCCCTGTAAGAAGCTGTACTTTCAGCTGAAGGAACCCTGCATTGCTTTACCAAACACACCCACACACACCTAAAGTGGTCCTTGGTTGTCATGGCATCAGTCTGCATTCACATGGAGAGGACAGAGGATCCACGTCTGTGTGCCGAGAGAGAGAGAGAGAGAGAGAGAGAAGAGAGAAGAGAGAAGAGAGGAGAGAGAAGAGAGGAGAGAGGAGAGAGAGAGAGATGGAACCCCCTCCACTCAAACACACATATGCAAGATATGCGACAGAGAAGGACACGTTTTTCCACCTGCTCAATGCCCATATATAGGAACTGTGGCAATGAAAGACGTTTGATGATGTCTTGGGGTTGCTTCTGTGGTTACAACTAAATGCTCTCTCTCTTTCTCTCCCTCTCTGACTCCCTCACTCGCTCTATTTATCACACGCACACGCACAGCAGCCTTTTACAGGCACCCTCTGCAGCACACATCAGAGTACAGTCCGTCTCTCTGACTGACAGCTTGAGTGACAGCTGAGACCTCGCTACCACGGCGATCGATACAGCGCTTAACACACTTCTGTCAGACAGTGAGAGAGAAATGTGGAGAAAGAGATG
>NW_019943405.1:18578-21115 GCF_002910315.2 Salvelinus sp. IW2-2015 | reverse complement strand
GGTCGATGTAGGAAGGAGAGAGAGAATGGGGTGATGTAGGGAAGAGAGAGAGAGATGGTGGGGTGATGTAGGGAAGGAGAGAGAAGATGGGGGCTGATGTTAGGGAAGGATCTGCTCTCCACACACACACACACACTGAACCTCACACACACACACACACACTGAACCTCACACAGACCTACTCCAGGTCACTACAGAGAAACACAATACCATACTAAAGATGTAAACATTGTGTTGGTCTGATGTGTATGAGGAAGTGAATCCAGATGCACAACTGGACGTCTTTTGAAAATGATTCATGCAAATTGTTGACAAGCATGCACCTGTTAAGAAACTAACTGTGGGAACTGTTAGAGCCTCCTGGATTGATGACGAACTGAAACATTTCATGTTTCAAAGAAATTATGTAAAAAAGAGGTGGCAAACAAGTCAGGCTGCTCAGCTGATTGGTCGACATACTGTCAATTGAGAAATGCTGTGACTAAACTTAACAAAAAGAAGAAAGTATTACCAAACAAAGATAAATGACATAAAACAAAATGGAAAAAGACTTGAGCACCTTAAATGATCTCATGGGTAGAAAACCCAATTCATCTCCATCATTCATTGAAGCCGATGGGCCATTCATAACAAAACCTTTTGGTTTTGCCAATCATTTCAATGACTATTTTCACTAGTAGTGGAAAAACTCAAAAATGAAATGACAACATTGAACAGTGAACCTTCATATTTTGGTATAAAATATTTAATAATAAAAGAGAAGGATTGCTGTTTTCAATTTGGTCAAGTAAGTGTGGGAGAGGTGGAAAAACAGTTTTTATCCATCAATAATGATAAGCATCCAGTTAAAGACAACCTTGATGGTAAACTATTGAATGGTAGCAGACTATCACCACCCCTATTGGCTTGATCTTTAACTAAAGCCTAAAGAAGTGTGTGTCCACAGGTGTGGAAGGAAGCTGAAGTAATTCCACTGCATCAAATAGTAAAGCACCCTTTGCTGGCTCTAACAGCCCCCCAATCAGTTAACAGCCTGTTCTTAGTAAACTGATGGAGATAATTGTGTTTGATCAAATACAAAGCTATTTTTCAGAGAACAAGTTAACTACTGACTTTCAGCATGCATATAGAGAAGGACACTCAACTTGTATTGCACTGACTCAGATGACTGATGATTGGTTAAAATAAATGGATAATAAGATGGTAGTTGGAGCTGTACTGTTAGATTTCAGTGCAGTCTTTGATGTTATTGATCATACATTATTATTGAAAAAACGCACTTGGTATGGCTTTACATCACCTGCCAACACATAGTTGGAGAGTTATTTATCCAATAGAACCCAGTGTTCTTTAATGGAATCTTCTTTAACATCAAATATCTACAATGAGGTATCCCTCAGGGCAGTTGCCTTGGGCCGTTACTCTTCTCTATTTTAACAAATTATTTGCCATTGGTCTTACACAAAACTAGAATGCCTRCGTATGCGGATGATTTCACACTCTACAGCACTCAAAGCCAGTGAGCTCACTGAAATTCTAAATAAGGAAACAGTCAGTAGCAAAACTGCAGCTGGCTCATAAACAAAGCAGAACATTTAACTGCACATACAGAACTAACATCATCAACATGCATGCCAGTCTTCACTGGTTGAGGGTTGACAAGAGATTAACTGCTTCTCCTAGTTTTAATGAGAAATATTAATGTGACGAAAATCCAGTCTGTCTGCATAATCAAATAACATTCAGCTCAGACACCCATTCACACCCCACAAGACATACCACCAGGGGTCTCTGCACAGTCCCCAAGTCCAAAACAAATTCCCGGCAGCGCAGTTTTATACAGAGCCATGATCGCATGGAACTCTCTTCCATCTCCCATTACTCAAACAGCAAAATGATCTTAAAAAATACTGATTAAAAATACAACTCATGGAACGGCGGGGACAAACACGCACGCAAACATTATTTTTGTTGCATTGTTTGTATATAATTGTATTTAAAATGTGTGTGACTTTCCTTGTCTATAAGTGTTTTGTTACTTTGTAATGTTTAGTGTTTTTTTGTGGACCCCTGGAAGAGCAGCAACTGCTTCTGCAAAAGCTACTGGGGATCCTAACAAACAAATATTACACACACGTGCACACTAACACACACAATATGCCCTTTTTACAGGGTCTGTGTTGCCAAGAGGATATATGTTTAGATGGGTCTTGTGAAAGGGGTATTGTCTCCTGATAATACCAGTGACCCACATGATGCAGAGGGAAAGCCCAAGGTCCCAGTGAGATTGAGAGGCAGAGAGGCAGGGGAAATAGAGAAAGAGCAAGACAGGCACAGAGAGAGAAAGAATGATAGAGAGGGGCAGATGGAGTAAGGAGGAGAGGGAGAGAGAAATTGCTGTAGAAAATAAATGGAAGAACCAGAAGGTCACCAGTCTTATGAGATTGTGAAAAGACTAAACAAAATGCAACATAGACATACTCTACAAAACCGACATGGCCCTGGGTGGCCCCGTACCGACATGGCCTTTGGTGGCC
>NW_019943405.1:13718-17090 GCF_002910315.2 Salvelinus sp. IW2-2015 | reverse complement strand
TACGGGCCACCAAGGCCATGTCGGTACGGGCCACCAAGGCCATGTCGGTACGGGCCACCAAGGCCATGTCGGTACGGGCCACCAAGGCCATGTCGATACGGGCCACCAAGACCATGTCGGTACGGGCCACCAAGGCCATGTCGATACGGGCCACCAAGACCATGTCGGTACGGGCCACCACATTGACACCTGATATGTCATTCGTTGATGTCACATCATTATTAAACAAACATGACGAACACCTATTTGTGACCTGGCTGTTGACTTGTTCTATTCAGTAATCAGTGTGTGGATTCGTTACCAAGAGGCTTCGCTACTAGCCAGCGAGGCCCTTCCGTAGTGTACAGCAGACGTAGTGAGGAGGGCAGTGGGCTACACACATAGACATCCAACACTATGTCTATGGTTATACCTCAGCTCTGGAACCAGGAAGTTGATGAGTGTGTCCTACAGCAGATATGGGAGATGACCATGTTTTTATTCATCAGTCTGTCTGATGGACAGACGCTGCACCACTCTCTGACATTTACAGTGTGTCATGCTAATGGTCGTGCATGCATACAAATKAGCCCATAGGCCTGGATGGGCKCAGGGGACTTATTCACACATCCAGATCCATAGAGAGCCATACAAATAAGTATGAGACACACATACAGACATTGACCATGAAGACACAAAATCTAATGCATACTGTACGTAACCCTCTCCATTACATGTGCTCTGTGTCTGTGTCTGTGTCTGTGTCTGTGTCTGTGTGTGTGTGTGTGTGTGTGTGTGTGTGTGTGTGTGTGTGCGCCTACATCGTCGCCTCAGTGTGTGACTGATTGAGACGTGTTTGTGCTTCTATTAAACCAAGGCCAAGGCCAGCCCAGAGGCTGTTGCTCCATCAAGCCACCCACWCCCACCACACACACAGCGGCAGTGGTTTGATTCAGACCAGATCAATTCCTGTTAGTGTGCCGCGCCAAACGCCACAGGTATCAATCTCCCTGGAAACGAGAGAAACGAGATGAAAGCCCTTCTACCAATCAGCTCTCAGGGGTGAAGCTAGGCTGACCAAGGCCTTGTTCTARTACTAAAACACGCACCCTTCCTTCCTACCTTACTGCCTTCCTTCAAGTGAATTCCAGCAAAATCACTGATTTGATGTAAAGCAAGGATTCCATTACATAGCTTTCACCAATCCAGTCATGTCAGATCAGTGGTTACTTCACGGAAGGAAGGAGGATGCACTATACTGAACAGAAATTTACAGTGCATTCTGAAAGTATTCCGACACCTTTCCTTTTTACACATTTTGTTATGTTACAGCCTTATTCTAAAATGGATTGAATTCATTTTCTTCCTCATCAATCTACACACAATACCCCATAATGACAAAGCAAAAACAGTTTTCATTTTATTTTAGCAAATGTATTAGAAATTTAAAACAGGAATACCTTATTTACATAAGTATTCAGACCCTTTGCTATAAAACTTGAAATTGAGCTCAGGTGCAACCTGTTTCCATGGATCATCCTTGAGATGTTTCTACAACTTGGAGTCCACCTGTAGTAAATGTTATTGATTGGACATGATTTGGAAAGGCATACACCTGTCTATATAAGGTCCCACAGTTGACAGTGCATGCAGCAAAAACCAAGCCATGAGGTGGAAGGAATTGTCATAAGAGCTTGTGTTGGGCACAGATCTGGGGAAGGGTACCAAAAAATGTCTGCAGCATTGAAGGTCACCAAGAACACAGTGGCCTCCATCATTCTTAAATTGAAGAAGTTTGGAACCACCAAGACTCTTCCTAGAGCTGGCCGCCTGGCCAAACTGAGCAATCAGGGGAAAATGGCCTTGGTCCGGGAGGTGACCAAGAACACGATGGTCACTCTGACGCCCCTACGCCCCTACTTTTTGTTTAAGGTATCTGTGACTAATAGATGTTCCTGTATTCCCAGTCATGTGAAATCAAAAGATTAGGCCCTAATTAATTCATTTCAATTGACTGATTTCCTTACATGAACGGTAACCCAGTAAAATCTTTGAAATTGTTGAATGTTGCGTTTATGTTTTTGTTCAGTAAACATGTCTGCCTTACAGCGTGTCTGAGGCTGCCCTCTCCTGGTTACTAAATGCTACTACAGTAATGGACCCCAGAGTGATGCAGTAGAACATGGTTTTCCAATCCAAGAATAACAATACGACGGTACGATACCACAGACCCAAAATTGCGAAAATGGTCCTCACCCTCCACATCCCCCTTGATTACTCCTGGTCCCATCCTTCCTCCCTGATCCAAAATGGTCCTCACCCTCCACATCCCCCGTGATTACTCCTGTCCATCCTTCGTCCCTGATCCAAAATGGTCCCCTCACGCCTACACATCCCCTTGATTTATCCTGGTCCCATCCCCTCCTGATCCAAAATGGTCCTCACCCTCCACATCCCCCTTGATTACTCCTGGTCCATCCTTCCTCCTGATCAAAATGGTCCTCACCCTCCACATCCCCCTTGATTACTCCTGGTCACCTTCCCTCCTGATCCAAAATGGTCCTCACCTCCACATCCCCCTTGATTACTCCTGGTCCCCATCCTTCCCTCCCTGATCCAAAATTGCGTCTCACCCTCCACATCTCCCCGTGATTACTCCTGGTCCCATCCACCTCTTGATCCAAAATGGTCCTCACCTCCACATCCCCCTTGATTACCTCCTGGTCCCATCCTTCCTCCCTGATCCAAAATGGTCCTCACCCTTCACATCCCCCTTGATTTCCCCCTGGTCCCATCCTTCCTCCCTGATCCAAAATGGTCCTCCCCTTCACAATCCCCCTTGATTACTCCTGGTCCATCCTTCCTCCCTGATCCAAAATGGTCCTCACCCTCACATCCCCTGATTCCCCTTGTCATCCTTCCCTCCTGATCCAAAATGGTCCTCACCCCACATCCCCTTGATTACTCCTGGGTCCCATCCTTCCTCCCTGATCCAAAATGGTCCTCACCCTTCACATCCCCCTTGATTCCCCCTGGTCCCATCCTTTCTCCCTGATCCAAAATGGTGCTCACCTTTCTGACTCTGCTCAGGGTGCCGTTACTGCGTCGCTCCTCGTCTGATAGGTGACCGCTGCCAAAGCTCTCCATGGAATGAGAGTGGGATGAGATGGTCTGGCAGAGCTCCTAAGTAGAGTAGAGTAGAGTGAGGTAGTAATTTAATGACTTGGTTTTATCACCACAAGCATCAGCAATGATTCCAAAGACAACACAAGGATCTATAAGGTAAAGATGAAGAGAATAACAACATAACACACCTCAAAGGAGTAGTCTCTGTCCCGACACATCTTCATCTCATTCAGCAGCTTGGAGAGCTCCCCTGTCACAGCATCATCT
>NW_019943405.1:7500-11871 GCF_002910315.2 Salvelinus sp. IW2-2015 | reverse complement strand
GCACCAAGGCCATGTCGTACGGGGCCACCAAGGCCATGTCGGTACGGGCCACCAAGGCCATGTCGGTACGGGTCACCAAGGGCCATGTCGGTACGGCCACCAAGGCCTGTCGGTACGGGCCACCAAGGCCATGTCGGACGGGCCCCAGGCCATGTGGTACGGGCCACCAGGCCATGCGGATACGGGCCACCAAAGACCCATGTCGGTACGGGCCACCAAGGCCATGGTCGATACGGGCCACCCAAGCCACCGAACGGCCACCACCTTGCACGGTGTCATTCATTGATGTCACATCATTATTAAACAAACATGATCGAACACCTATTTGTGACCTGGCTGTTGACTTGTTCTTATTCAGTAAATCAGTGTGTGATTCGTTCCAAGAGGCTTCGCTACTAGCCAGCGAGGCCCTTCCGTAGTGTACAGCAGACGTAGTGAGGAGGGCAGTGGGCTACCAACATAGACATCCAACACTATGTCTATGGTTATACCTCAGCTCTGGAACCAGGAAGTTGATGAGGTGTCCTACAGCAGATTTGGAGATGACCATGTTTTTATCATCAGTCTGTCTGATGGACAGACGCTGCACCACTCTCTGACATTTACAGTGTGTCATGCTAATGGTCGTGCATGCATACAAATAGCCCATAGGCCTGGATGGGCCAGGGGACTTATTCACACATCCAGATCCATAGAGAGCCATACAAATAAGTATGAGACACACATACAGACATGACCATGAAGACACAAAATCTAATCATATGTACGTAACCCTCTCCATTACATGTGCTCTGTGTGGTGTGTGTGTGTTTTGTGTGTGTGTGTGTGTTGTGTGTGTGTTGTGTGTTGTGTGCGCCTACATCGTCGCCTCAGTGTGTGACTGATTGAGACGTGTTTGTGCTTCTATTAAACCAAGGCCAAGGCCAGCCCAGAGGCTGTTGCTCCATCAAGCCACCCACCCCACCACACACACAGCGGCAGTGGTTTGATTCAGACCAGATCATTCCTGTAGTGTGCCGCGCCAAACGCCACAGGTATCAATCTCCCTGGAAACGAGAGAAACGAGATGAAGCCTTCTACCAATCAGCTCTCAGGGGTGAAGCTAGGCTGACCAAGGCCTTGTTTCTAATACTAAAACACGCACCCTTCCTTCCTACCTTACTGCCTTCCTTCAAGTGAATTCCAGCAAAATCACTGATTTGATGTAAAGCAAGGAATTCCATTACATAGCTTTCACCAATCCAGTCATGTCAGATCAGTGGTTACTTCACGGAAGGAAGGAGGATGCACTATACTGAACAGAAATTTAAGTGCATTCGAAAGTATTCCGACACCTTTCCTTTTTACACATTTTTGTGTATGTTACAGCCTTATTCTAAAATGGATTGAATTCATTTTTCCTCATCAATCTACACACAATACCCCATAATGACAAAGCGAAAAACAGTTTTCATTTTATGTATTAGAAATTATTAGAAAAAAAGAAACAGGAATACCTTATTTACATAAGTATTCAGACCCTTTGCTATAAAACTGAAATTGAGCTCAGGTGCAACCTGTTTCCATGGATCATCCTTGAGATGTTTCTACAACTTGGAGTCCACTGTGCAATGTTATTGATTGGACATGATTGGAAAGGCAACACCTGTCTATATAGGTCCCACAGTTGACAGTGCATGCAGCAAAAACCAAGCCATGAGGTGGAAGGATTGTCATAAGAGCTTGTGTTGGGCACAGGATCTGGGGAAGGGTACCAAAAAATGTCTGCAGCATTGAAGGTCACCAAGAACACAGTGGCTCCATCATTCTTAAATTGAAGAAGTTTGAACCACCAAACTCTTCCTAGAGCTGGCCGCCTGGCAAACTGAGCAATCAGGGGAAAATGGCCTTGGTCCGGAGGTGACCAAGAACACGATGTTCACTCTGAGCCCCTACGCCCCTACTTTTTGTTTAAGGTATCTGTGACTAATAGATGTTCCTGTATTCCCAGTCATGTGAAATCAAAAGATTAGGCCCTAATTAATTCATTTCAATTGACTGATTTCCTTACATGAACGGTAACCCAGTAAAATCTTTGAAATTGTTGAATGTTTGCGTTTATGTTTTGTTTCAGTAAACATGTCTGCCTTACAGCGTGTCTGAGGCTCCCTCTCCTGGTTACTAAATGCTACTACAGTAATGGACCCAGAGTGATGCAGTAGAACATGGTTTTCCAATCCAAGAATAACAATCGACGGTACGATACCACAGACCCAAAATTGCGAAAATGGTCCTCCCCTCCACATTCCCCTTGATTACTCCTGGTCCCATCCTTCCTCCCTGATCCAAAATGGTCCTCATCCCTCCACATCCCCCTTGATTACTCCTGGTCCCATCCTTCCTCCTGATCCAAAATGGTCCTCACCCTACACATCCCCCGTGATTACTCCTGGTCCCATCACCCTCCTTGATCCAAAATGGTCCTCACCCTCCACATCCCCCTTGATTACTCCTGGTCCCATCCTTCCTCCCTGATCCAAATGGTCCTCACCCTCCACATCCCCCGTGATTACTCCTCGGTCCCATCCTTCTCCCTGATCCAAAATGGTCCTCACGCCTACACATCCCCCGTGATTACTCCTGGTCCCATCCACCCTCCTTGATCCAAAATGGTCCTCACCCTCCACATCCCCCTTGATTACTCCTGGTCCCATCCTTCCTCCCTGATCCAAAATGGTCCTCACCCATCCACATTTCCTCCCCTTGATTACTCCTGGTCCATCCTTACCCCGATCCAAAATGGTCCTCACCCTCCACATCCCCCTTGATTTACTCCTGGTCCCATCCTTCCTCCCTGATCCAGAAATTGGTCTCACCCTCCACTATCCCCGTGATTACTCTCTGGTCCCATCCCACCCTCGTTGATCCAAAATGGTCCTCACCTCCACATCCCCCTTGATTACACTCCTGGTCCCATCCTTCCTCCCTTGATCCAAAATGGTCCTCACCCTTCACATCCCCCTTGATTTCCCCCTGGTCCCATCCTTCTCCCTGATCGCAAAATGGTCCTCGCCCTTCACATCCCCCTTGATTACTCCTGGTCCATCTTCCTCCCTGATCCAAAATGGTCCTCACCTCACATCCCCTTGATTCCCCCTGGTCATCCTTCCTCCTGATCAAATGGTCCTCACCTTCACTCCCCTTGATTACTCCTGGTCCCATCCTTCCTCCCTGTATCCAAAATGGTCCTCACCCTCCACATCCCCCATGATTACTCCTGGTCCCACCTTCCTCCTATCCAAAAATGGTCCTCCACCCTTCACACTATCCCCTTGATTCTCCCCTGGTCCCTCCTTTCTCCCTGATCCAAAATGGTGCTCACCTTTCTGACTCTGTCTCAGGGTGCCGTTACTGGCGTCGCTCCTCGTCTGATAGGTGACCGCTGCCAAAGCTCTCCATGGAAATGAGAGTGGGATGAGATGGTCTGGCAGAGCTCCTAAGTAGAGTAGAGTAGAGTGAGGTAGTAATTTACATGACTTGGTTTTATCACCACACAGCATCAGCAATGATTCCAAAGACAACACAAGGATCTATAAGTAAAGATGAAGAGAATAACATAACATACAACACCTCCAAGGATGTAGTCTCTGTCCCGACACATCTTCATCTCATTCAGCAGCTTGGAGAGCTCCCCTTGTCACAGCATCATCTGTGGAGAAGGAGGATGGGGGAGAGGGAGGAGTTCGAGGGAGCGAAGGAGAGACAGGGGAGGAGGAGAGACGATTATAAGGGGAGAGAGAGGGGAGATATGGGGAGAGAGAGAGGGGAGATATGGAGAGAGAGGGGAGAGGAGAGGGGAGAATGGAGAGAGAGATACGGGAGATAGGAGGAGATGGGAGAGATACGGGGAGAGAGAGGAGATGGAGAGATACGGGGAGAGAGAGGAGATGGGAGATATTACGGGGAGAGAGGGGAGAATGGGAGAGAGAGAGATTGGGAGAGAGAGAGAGAGAGATACGGGAGAGAGAGGAGATGGGAGAGATACGGGAGAGAGAGGAGATGGAGAGATACGGGAGAGAGAGGAGATGGAGAGATACGGGGAGAGAGAGGAGATGTGGAGAGATACGGGGAGAGAGAGGAGATGGAGAGATACGGGGAGAGAGAGGGAGATGGGAGAGATACGGGGAGAGAGAGGAGATGGGAGAGATAACGGGAGAGAGAGGAGATGGGAGAGATACGGGGAGAGAGAGGAATGGGAGAGATACGGGAGAGACGAGGAGATGGGAAGAGAAGAGGAGATGGGAGAGATACGGGGAGAGAGGAGGAGATGAGAGAGAGGGATGAGAGATACGGGAGAGAAGAGGAGATGGAGAGATACGGGGAGAGAGAGGA
>NW_019943405.1:0-2500 GCF_002910315.2 Salvelinus sp. IW2-2015 | reverse complement strand
ACTTGTGGATACCATGTTTGTGTCTCTTCGAGTCTGCGTGCAGTATGACTGAAGCATATGCGCAGGTCAGCGTTTTTCGTCACGAATCTTGTTCTGGAGGCAGTACTGCAGAGTGGTCACTAGCTGGCCATTAAGTCAGCAAATCAGATTTGAAAGCTAACCTTAACCACACTGCTAACCCTAATGCCTAACCTTAAATGAAGACCAAAAAGCACATTTTTGTTTTCATACATTTTTCTACATTTTGACTTTGCAGCTGGCCCATCTAGTGGAAATCGCTCGGTTCTGCCTCTATACACCAGCATAGCTGTAGTCTTCCAGTCATTTTGCTAACACTAGTTAGCATTGGCTCATAAACCTAGCTCTAACTTCCTTCATACTGGACGCAGAGACAAACAAATGGTATCCACAAGTTCATCTGACTCTGGGTAAATAGAATAACAATTACATGTGCAATTTGCATTTGTGTGTAACGCACCCTAACCAGAAGTGTCCCTCCAATTTCCTGGAGACTTTATTGCAGGCAAACTTAAATCAGTTTTACAAAATATTTACCAGCATGTCACGTGCAACCAGAGAAAAAAAAAATCCTAGACCACCTTTACTCCACACACAGAGATGCAAACAAAGCTCTCCCCTGCTCTCCATTTGGCAAATCTGATCATAATTCTATCCTCCTGATTCCTGCCTATAAGCAAAAAATAAAGCAGGAAGTACCAGTGACTTGCTCAATACAGAAGTGGTCAGATGACGCGGATGCTACACTACAGGAATGTTTTGCTAGCACAGACTGAAATATGTTCCGGGATTCATCCAATGGCATTAAGGAGTACACCACCTCAGTCATTGGATTCATCAATAAGAGCAACGACAATGTCATCCCCACAATGACTGTACGTACATATCCCAACCAGAAGCCATGGATTACAGGCAACATCCCCATCGAGCTAAAGGCTAGAGCTGCCGCTTTAAAGGAGCGGGAGACTAAACCGGACGCTTATAAGAAATCCCGCTATGCCCTCAGACGAACCATCAAACAAGCAAAATGTCAACACAGGATTAAGATTGAATCCTACTACACCGGCTCTGACGCTCGTCGGATGTGACAGGGCTTGAAAACGATCACGGACTACAAAGGGAAACCCAGACGCGAGCTGCCCAGTGACGCGAGCATACCAGACGAGCTAAATGCCTTGTATGCTCGCTTCGAGTTAAGCAACACTGAAGCATGCACGAGAGCACCAGCTGTTATGGATGACTGTGTGATAACGCTCTCGGTAGCCGATGTGAACAAAACCTTTAAACAGGTCAACATTCACAAAGATGCTGGGCCAGACGGATTACCAGGATGTGTACTCAAAGCATGCGCGGAACAACTGTCAAGTGTCTTCACTGACATTTTCAACCTCTCCCTGACCGAGTCTGTAATACCTACATGTTTCAAGCAGACGACCATAGTCCCTGTGCCCAAGGAAGTGAAGGTAACCTGCCTAAATGATTACCGCCCTGTGGCACTCACGTCAGTAGCCATGAAGTGCTTTGAAAGGCTGGTCATGGCTCACAACAGCACCCTCCCGGACACCCTAGACCCACTCCAATTCACATACCGCCCCAAACAATCCACAGATGATGCAATCTCACTCGCACTCCACACTGCCCTTTCTCACCTGGACACCTATGTGAGAATACTGTTCATTAACTACAGCTCAGCGTTCCACACCATAGCGCCCACAAAGCTCATCACCAAGCTAAGGATTCTGGGACTAAACACCTCCCACTGGAAATGGATCCTGGACTTCCAGATGGGCCTCCCCCAGGTGGTAATAGTAGGAAACAACACGTCTGCCATGCTGATCCTTAACACTGGGTCTCCTCAGGGGTGTGTACTTAGTCTCCTCCTGTATTCCCTGTTCACCCATGATTGCGTGGCCAAACATGACTCCAACACCATCATCAAGTTTGCTGACGACACAACAGTGGTAGGCCTGATCACCGACAACAATGAGACGTCCTATAGGGAGGAGGTCAGAGACCTGGCAGTGTGGTGCCTGGACAACAACCTCTCCCTCAATGTGAGCAAGACAAAGGAGAGGAACGTGGACTACAGGAAAAGGCGGGCCAAATATGCCCCCATTAACATCGACAGGGCTGTAGTGGATCGAGAGTTTCAAGAGTACCTTGGTGTCCACATTGCCAACGAACTATCATGGTCCAAACACACCAAGACAGTCGTGAAGGGGGCACGACAACACATTTTCCCCCTCAGGAGACTGAAAAGATTTGGCATGGGTCCCCAGATCCTCAAAAGGTTCTACAGCTGCACCATCGAGAGCATCCTGTACCGGTTGCATCACCGCCTGGTATGTCAACTGCTCGGCATCTGACCGTAAGGCGCTACAGAGGGTAGTGCGTACGGCCCAGTACATCACTGGGGCCAAGCTTCCTGCCATCCAGGACCTATACAATAGGCGGTGTCAGAGGAAAGCCCATAAAATTGTCA
>NW_019943404.1:134749-137590 GCF_002910315.2 Salvelinus sp. IW2-2015 | reverse complement strand
CCCCTGCCTTATGACCAATCAGATAGTGTTCGTCAGCTAAGCTATATTAAAAATCAAAAAACATTTACCTTTATTTAACATGGCAAGTCAGTTAAGAACAAATTCTTATTTACAATGGCGGCCTACCGGGGAACAGTGGGTTAACTGCTTTAATCATGGGCAGCTCGGGGATTCGATCCAGCAACCTTTCGGTTACTGGCCCAAAGCTATAACCACTAAGCTACCTGCCGCTCTAAATAGACAGGATATACACACAGTTCATCAAGAAGACAATGAGGTCAATGAGATACATTCATAACCACATTCCCACGCTGAATGTCGTGCTCTCAGTGAGAGCATGGTTTCACGGCAGAGAGAGACAGAGGAATGTGGAGGAGTAGTATGTTATGAAATCCCTAGGTGATAGATCTCGTGAGGAGACATTGTGTAACCTGCTGTTAAACCAACAGAAACAGGCTGACAGCAACATGCTCTGGCCTGAACCTCCATTCACACAGGACCCTCAGTTTCATCACAGCCTGTCAGCACTAAGTGCCATTCAGACGGACATGTACAGGCAGAAGTATCATCCAATGAGCATCCCTGCTACTGCAGTCTCCTGGAACAGAGCCTTTCAGAGGGAGAGTGACGATGACTAAACATGTACAGGCAGAACAGAAGAATCATCCAATCAACAGGTCTGTCTCCTTTCCTCCTCTCATCCAATCAACAAGCCTGTCTCCTCTCCTCCTCTCATCCAATCAACAAGCCTGTCTCCTCTCCTCAGCAGGGGGTCCGTTTGAATTTAGAAAACGAGTATTTATTTTGAATAACGCAACATTTAAAACGGACCTGCATCTGGACACAGACATTTTATGAGACTCCTGTTTCCCCACGAATCAAGGACAAAAAAGACAGTATCACTGTGGTTGGTTGAAAATGCTTTGTGCTTCACCAACCAGTACCTCTCCTGCAACTCCCAGTAATGCAACAATCTTTAGTTAAATCACATTATCTGGTGTAGCCAATCCGGCGCTGGTAGTGGGACGTGAGGGAGGAGCCTGTTGGGGTTGTTACACATTGTTAGTTCAATAGTACACGTTGCAATGCAATGTCATGTTCCTGTATATACTCTATATACTCTACTGTAACCTGTAACCATACGCCAAATATACAGTGGTTTTATTTGATGACATATTATTGATGGAATATGAGTACTTCAAGATGGCCACCATTGTTCCTGTACCAAAGAAAGCAAAGGTAACTGAACTAAATGACTATCGCCCCGTAGCACTCACCTCTATCATCATGAAGTGCTTCGAGAGACTAGTCAAGGATCATATCACCTCTACCGGCCACCCTAGACCCACTTCAATTTGCTTACAGCCCCAATAGCTCCACAGACGATGCAATCGCCATCATGACTGCACACTGCCCTATCCCATCTGGACAAGAGGAATATCTATGTAAGAATGCTGTTAATTGACTACAGCTCAGCATTCAACACCATAGTACCCTCCAAACTCATCATTAAGCTTGGGGCCCTGGGTCTGAACTCCGCATTGTGCAACTTGGTCCTGGAACAGCATTAAACACTAGTGGTGACTATTTAACAGTCTGATGGCCTGAAAATAGAAGCTGTTTAACAGTCTGATGGCCTGGAGATAGAAGCTGTTTAACAGTCTGATGGTCTGGAGATAGAAGCTGTTTAGAAGCTGTCTCTTGGTCCCAGCTTTGATGCACCTGTACTGTCTCCGCCTTCTAGATGGTAGCGGGGTGAACAGGCCGTGGCTCGGATGGCTGAGGTCGTTGATGATCTTCTTGGCCTTCCTGAGGTCGTTGATGCACCTCTTGGCCTTCCTGAGGTCGTTGATGCTCCTCTTGGCCTTCCTGAGGTCGTTGATGCTCCTCTTGGCCTTCCTGAGGTCGTTGATGATCTTCTTGGCCTTCCTGAGGTCGTTGATGCACCTCTTGGCCTTCCTGAGGTCGTTGATGATCCTCTTGGCCTTCCTGAGGTTGTTGATGCTCCTCTTGGCCTTCCTGTGACACCGGGTGCTGTAGATGTCCTGTAGGGCATGAGCTATGTCGAGAATACTAATATTTAAACAGTACAAAACCCCATAGCAAAATTGATAGATGCTTTGGGCTGACTGCACGTATTTGCAATTGCCGTACCAGGCGGTAATACAGCCCGACAGGATGCTCTCGATGGTGCATCTGTAAAAGTTTGTGAGGGTCTTAGGGGCCAAGCCAAATTTCTTCAGTCTGCTTTTGCGTCTTCTTCACCATGCTTTTGACCCTCTCCCTGTTAATGTGGATGGGGGCGTGCTCTCTCTGCTATCTGATGTAGTCCACGACCAGCTCTTTTGTTTTGTTAACATTGAGGAAGAGGTTACTGTCCTGCCACCACTCATCCAGGGCTCTCACCTCCTCCCCGTAGGCTGTCACGTCGTTGTTGGTAATCAGGCCTACCACTGTTGTGTCGTCAGCAAACTTGTTGATTGAGTTTGAGACCTGAGTGGCCACGCAGTCATGGGTGAACAGGGAATACAGGAGGGGGCTGGGCACTCCAGCCAACACTGGCGGTGTTGTTACCTACCTTCATCACCTGGGGTCGGCCTGCCAGAAAGTCCAGGACCCAGTTGCACAGGGAGAGGTTCAGAACCAGGGTTGTTAATGAACAGCATTCTTACACAGGTATTCCTCTTGTCCAGATGGGATAGAGCAGTGTGCAGTGTGATGGGGATTGCATCGTCTGTCAATCAATCAATCAATTTTATTTTATATAGCCCTTCGTACATCAGCTAATATCTCGAAGTGCTGTACAGACACCCAGCCTAAAACCCCAAACAGCTAGTAATG
>NW_019943404.1:120127-134724 GCF_002910315.2 Salvelinus sp. IW2-2015 | reverse complement strand
CAAATGAATTGAGGGGTATGTCTCAGTATAACAACTTATGGTGTGATCGTGGTAACATACAGGAAGTCCGGAATACCTCACCATCAAATGCCAACTTCATTACCTTCTAAGATTCGTTCTTTGGTTATTGTCACTGACGTGTATATTCTCCCCTAAGTCAACACTCGACGTCTCTCAAGAACTACGACTACGGCAAACTGAAACCGCATTTCCCGAGGCCGCATTTATTGTAGCTGGGGACTATAAAGAAATCTGAGGAGAACACTATCACACATATCTATCATCTATCTATCTATCTTTCACATATCTATCATAATCTATCTATCTTTCACATATCTATCATATATCTATCTATCTTTCCATATCTATCATATATCTATCTACTCTTCACATATCTATCATATTATCTATCTTCATATATCAATATCTATCTTTCACATATCTATCATATATCTATCTCTTTTCACATATCTATCTACTATCTATCTATCTTTCACATATCTATCATCAATCTATCTATCTTTCACATATCTATCATATATCTATCTATCTTCACATATCTATCATATATCTATCTATCTTTCACATATCTATCATATATCTATCTTTCACACATCTATCATATATTATCTACTTTCACATATCTATCATATATCTATCTATCTTTCACATATCTATCATATATCTATCATATCTTTAATATCTATCTATCTTTCACATATCTATCATATATTCATCTATCTTTCACAATATCATCATATCTATCTATCTTTCACATATCTATCATATATCTATCTATCTTATCACATAATCTATCTTTCACATATCTATCATATATCTATCTATCTTTCAATATCTATCTATCACACATATCCTGTGTAACACACGAGAGAAACACACTTCCTACAAGGCTCTTCCCGCCTCCCTTCGGCAAATCAGATCACGCCTCCATCCTGCTCCTCCCCACCTATTGGCAGAAACTTAAACAGGAAGCCCCGTGGTTAGGACTGTTAAACATTGATCTGACCAATCGAAATCTATGCTCAAGATGTTTTGATCACGCAGACTGGGAAATATTCCAGCCGCCTCTGGGAATAGTGTCAGCATATACACTGACTCTGTGACTGGGTTCGTCAGGAAGTGCATAGAGGATGTTCCTACTGTGATGATTACAACTTATCCCAACCAAAAACTGTGGATAGATGGCAGATATTTAACCACAGCAAGATAACCGGGAACATGGGCGAGTAAAATAGTCCACCATGCCCTCCGTATAAAGCAAACACTCTCGTTCCGGCCCAGACGGCATCCCAAGCCGTGTCCTCAGAACACGTGCAGACCAGCTGGCTGGAGTGTTTTATGGACATATTCAATCTCTCCCTATGGCAGTCTGTTGTTCCCACTTGCTTCAAAATTCGTAACCGAAGTAATGGAACTAAATGACTATCTCAACGTAGCACTCACTCCTGTCATCAATAAGTACTTTGAGAGGCTAGTTAAGGATCATATCACCTCCACCTTACCGAACAGATCCACAGACCACAGAGAGAATGATTTTGCGTCACTTCCTGTTGAATCTGCAGACGTGTTGCTGTGCGTTTTGTTGCTGTGCGTTTTGCTGCCAACTTTACTTTGCTAGCTGACAACTTTACGTTTTTTTGTTTTTTTTGTTTTAATTACCGTTTATATTTTAGTTTTTTTTCCATCGCAACTTTTTTTCCCTCATTCAACTTTTTCACTCCGGACGCTTTATCTTGACATGGTTCGTCAACACCTTCAACAGCCGAAGCTAAGTAGTAACATTAACATGATGTCTTCTAATTGCAGTCGCTGTACTCATAATATACAGGAGAACGATCGCTTACGGCGAGAATAGCTGTGCTACAACGCCAGCTTCAGACGCAATCGTTAGCAAGGGTAATTTCAGTGTAGGAAAGGAAGAAACAGCGTCTGTGCCACCAGTAAGTACAGATAGTAACGTTAGTATAAATCCCCCCGCACAGTCCCCGCAGCCGGACAACTTTCTCATGGCTTCTTGAGGGAAATGCTGTAGGAATGCTCAACCGGTGTCGCTCATTCAGCCGACAGAAACTTTCAACCGTTTTCCCCATTAGTGTAGCGAGTCGGAGTCTGAGTCTGAGTCTTCTCTTGTCTCTACTCCTCCCGTTACGGGTCTGAGACGCCAAGGCTCCCACCATTAGCTCTGACAAATTGAAAACCCTAGTCATTGCGACTCCATTACCCGCAGTATTAGACTTAAAGCGAATCACCAGCGATCATACACTGTTTACCAGGGGCAGGGCTACCGACGTTAAGGCTAATCTAAAGATGTGCTGGCTAAAGCTAAAATTCTGGCGAGTAAAGAGATATTGTTATCCACGTCGCACCAACGATGTTAGGATGAAACAGTCAGAGGTCACCAAGTGCAACATAGCTTCAGCGTGGAATCAGCTAGAAAGATGTGTCGGCATCGAGTATATGTCTCTGGCCCCTCCCAGTTGGGGAGTGGCGAGCTCTACAGCAGAGTCTCAGCACTCAATCGCTGGTTGAAAACTGTTTTCTGCCCCTCCCAAAAGATAGAATTTGTAGATAATTGGCCCTCCTTTCTGGGACTCACCACAAACAGGACCAAGCCTGACCTGCTGAGGAGTGACGGACTCCATCCTAGCTGGAGGGGTGCTCTCATCTTATCTACCAACATAGACAGGCTCTAACTCCTCTAGCCCACAATGAAATAGGTGCAGGCCAGCAGCAGGCTGTTAGCCAACCTGCCAGCTTAGTGGAGTCTGCCAATAGCACAGTCAGTGTAGTCAGCTCAGCCATACCCATTGAGACTGTGTCTGTGCCTCGACCTAGGTTGGGCAAAACTAAACATGGCGGTGTCGCCTTAGCAATCTTATTAGGATAAAGACCTCCTCCATTCCTGCCATCATTGAAAGAGATCGTGATACCTCACATCTCAAAATAGGGTTACTTAATGTTAGATCCCTCACTTCAAAGGCAGTCATAGTCAATGAACTAATCACTGATCATAATCTTGATGTGATTGGCCTGACTGAAACATGGCTTAAGCCTGATGAATTTACTGTGTTAAATGAGGCCTCACCTCCTGGTTACACTAGTGACCATATCCCCCGTGCATCCCGCAAGGCGGAGGTGTTGCTAACATTTACGATAGCAAATTTCAATTTACAAAAAAAAAAATGGCGTTTTCGTCTTTTGAGCTTCTAGTCATGAAATCTATGCAGCCTACTCAATCACTTTTTATAGCTACTGTTTACAGGCCTCCTGGGCCATATACAGCGTTCCTCTCTGAGTTTCCTGAATCTATCAGACCTTGTGTCATAGCAGATCATATTCTAATTTTTGTGGTTATTTTAATATTCACATGGAGAAGTCCACAGACCCACTCAAAAGTCTTTCGGAGCCATTATCGACTCAGTGGGTTTTGTCCAACATGTCTCTGACCTACTCACTGCCACAGTCATACTCTGGACTTAGTTTTTGTCCCATGGAATAAATGTTGTAGATCTTAATGTTTTCCAAATAATCCTGGACTATCGGACCACCATTTTATTACGTTTGCAATCGCCAACAAATAATCTGCTCAGACCCCAACCAAGGAGCATCAAAAGTCGTGCTATAATTCTCAGACAACACAAAAATTCCTTGATGCCTTCCAGACTCCTTCTGCCTACCCAAGGGCGTCAGAAGGACAAAAATCAGTTAACCACCTAACTGAGGAACTCAATTAACCTTGCGCAATACCCTAGATGCAGTTGCCACCCTAAAAACGAAAAACATTTGTCATAAGAAACTAGCTCCCTGGTATACAGAAAATACCCGAGCGTGAGCAAGCCCAGGAAATTGGAACGGAAATGGCGCCACACCAAACTGGAAGTCTTCCGACTAGCTTGGAAAGACAGTACCGTGCAGTACCGAAGAAGCCCTCACTGCTGCTCGCTCATCCTACTTTTCCAACTTAATCGAGGAAAATAAGAACAATCCAAAATTTCTTTTTGATACTGTTGCGAAACTAACTAAAAAGCAGCATTCCCAAGAGAGGATGGCTTTCACTTCGCAGTAAAATTCTATGAACTTCTTTGAGGAAAAGATCATGACCATTAGAAAGCAAATTACGGACTCCTCTTTGAATCTGCGTATTCCTCCAGGGCTTAGCTGTCCTGGATCTGCACAGCTCTGCAGACCTGGGATCGGGAGAGACACTTAAGTGTTTTAGTACTTCATATCTCTTCTACACACATGATGAAATAATATCGTGCCTCTAAACCTTCAAGCTGCATACTGGATCCTATTCCTACTAAACTGCTGAAGGAGCTGCTTCCTGTGCTTGGCCCTCCTATTGAACATAATAAACAGCTCTCTATCCACCGGATGGTACCAAACACTAAAAGTGCAGTGATAAAGCCTCTCTTGAAAAGCCAAACCTTGACCCGGAAAATATAAAAAACTATCGGCCTATATCGAATCTTCCATTCCTCTCAAAGATTTTAGAAAAAGCTGTGCGCAGCAACTCACTGCCTTTCTGAAGACAAATAATGTATACGAAATGCTTCAGTCTGGTTTTAGACCCCATCATAGCACTGAGACTGCACTTGTGAAGTGGTAAATGACCTTTTAATGGCGTCAGACCGAGGCTCTGCATCTGTCCTCGTGCTACTAGACCTTAGTGCTGCCTTTGACACCATCGATCACCACATTCTTTTGGAGAACTGGAAACCCAATTGGTCTACACGGACAATTTCTGCCTGGTTTAGATCTTACCTGTCGGAAAGATATCAGTTGTCTCTGTGAAATGGTCTGTCCTCTGACAAATTCAACTGACATTTCGGTGTTCCTCAAGTTCCGTTTAGGACCACTATTGTTTTCACTATATATTTACCTCTTGGGGATGTTATTCGAAAACATAATGTTAACTTTCACTGCTATGCGGATGACACACAGCTTACATTCAAGTGAAACATGGTGAAGCCCAAAAATTGCCCTCGCTAGAAGCCTGTGTTTCAGACATAAGGAAGTGGATGGCTGAAACTTTCTACTTTAAACTCGGACAAAACAGAGATGCTTGTTCTAGGTCCCAAGAAACAAAGAATCTTCTGTAAATCTGACAATTCATCTTGATGGTTGTAAATCGTCTCAAATAAAACTGTGAAGGACCTCGGCGTTACTCTTGACCCTGACTCTCCTTTTGACAAACATATCAAGACTGTTTCAAGGACAGCTTTTCCATCTACGTAACATTGCAAAAATCAGAAATTTTCTGTCCAAAAATGATGCAGAAAAATTAATCCATGCATTTGTTACTTCTAGGTTAGACTACTGCAATGCTCTACTTTCGGCTACCCGGATAAAGCACTAAATAAACTTCAGTTAGTGCTAAATACGGGCTGCTAGAATCCTGACAAACCAAGAAATTTGATCATATTACTCCAGTCTAGCTTCCCTACACTGGCTTCCGATTAAGGCAAGGCTGATTTCAAGGTTTTACTGTAACCTATAAAGCGTTACATGGCTTGCTCCTACCTATCTTTCCGAGTTGGTCCTCCGTACATACCAATACGTACGCTAGGTCACAAGACGCAGGCCTCCTAATTGTCCCTAGAATTTCTAACACAGGAGCAGGCGTTTCCCTATAATCTCCATTTTTGATGAACAGCTGCGCTACTACCCATGTGAGAGACGCAGACTCGGTCTCCAACCTTTAAGTCTGTACTGAAGACTTATCTCTTCAGTAGGTCATATGATTGAGTGAGCCTGGCCCAGGATGTGTGAAGGTGAACGGAAAGCTCTGGAGCACACGAACCGCCCTTGCTGTCTCTGCCAGGCCGGTTCCCTCTCTCCACTGGGATTCTCTGCCTCTAACCCTGTTACAGGGCTGAGTCACTGGCTTGCTGGTGCTCTTTCATGCCGTCCCTAGGAGGGTGCGTCACTTGAGTGGGTTGAGTTTACTGACGTTATCTTCCTGTCTGGGTTGCCGCCCCCCCTTGTTTTGCTGTGGTGAGACCTTTGTGGCTATACTCGCTTGTCTCAGGATTGTAAGTTGGTGTTGAGGATTTCCTCTGATGGGTGGGGGCTGTGCTTTGGCAAAGGGGTGTGGGTAGTGGGTTATATCCTTCCTATTTGGCCCTGTCCGGGGTTTCTTCGATGGGCCACAGTGTCTCCTGACCGCTCCTGTCTCAGCCTCCAGTATTTATGCTGCAGTAGTTTGTGTCGGGGCAGGTCAGTTGGTACCTGGATACTTCTCCTGTCTTATCCATGTCCTGTGTGAATTTTAAGTATGCTCTCTCTAATTCTCTCGTTCTCTCTTTCTCTCTGAGAACCTGAGCCCTAGGACCATACGTCGGACTACCGGCATGATGACACCTTGCTGTCCCAGTCCGCCTGGCCTTGCTGCTATTCCTAGTTTCAACTGTCTCCTGTGGTTACGGAACCCCTACCTGTCCCAGACCTGCTGTTTTCAACTCTTATGATCGGCTATGAAAAGCCAACTGAGATTATTCCTGATTATTATTTGACCATGCTTGTCATTTATGAACATTTTGAAATCTTGCTCTCTCTAATTTTCTCCTTCTCTCTTTTTCTTCTCGGAGGACCTGTGGCCTAGACCATGCGTCGGCTGCGCCCGTGGTGACTCCTTGCGTCCCAGTCCGCCTGGCCTTTGCTGCTATTCCAGTTTCAGCTGTTCTGCCTGCGCGTTATGGAACCGCCACCTGTCCCAGACCTGTTGTTTTAACTCTTGATGAATCGGCTATGAAAAGCCAACTGAAAATTATTCATGATTATTATTTGACCATGCTTGTCACTTATGAACATTTTTGAACATCTTGGCATAGTTCTGTTATAATTCTCCACCCGGCACAGCCAGAAGAGACTGGCCACCCCTCTAGCCTGGTTCTCTCTAGGTTTCTTCCTAGGTTTGGCCTTTCTAGGGAGTTTTCCTAGCCACCGGCTTCTACAACCTGCGATTACTAATGTTACTACTTAGCTTCGGCTGTTGAAGGTGTTGACGAACCATGTCCAGATAAAGCGTCCGGAGTGAAAAAGTTGAATGAGGGAAAAAAGTTGCGATGGAAAAAAACTAAAAATATAAACGGTAATTAAAAACAAAAACAAAACAAAAAAAACGTAAAGTTGTCAGCTAGCAAAGTAAAGTTGGCAGCAAAACGCACAGCAACAAAACGCACAGCAACACGTCTGCAGATTCAACAGGAAGTGACGCAAAATCATTCTCTCTGTGGTCTGTGGATCTGTTCGGTAAGGTGGAGGTGATATGATCCTTAACTAGCCTCTCAAAGTACTTATTGATGACAGGAGTGAGTGCTACGTTGAGATAGTCATTTAGTTCCATTACCTTCGGTTGACATTTTGAAGCAAGTGGGAACAACAGACTGCCATAGGGAGAGATTGAATATGTCCATAAAACACTCCAGCCAGCTGGTCTGCACGTGTTCTGAGGACACGGCTTGGGATGCCGTCTGGGCCGGAACGAGAGTGTTTGATTGCTTTACGGAGGGCATGGCTAGACTATTTCTACTCGCCCATGTTCCCGGTTATCTTGCTGTGGTTAAATGCTGCCATCTATCCACAGTTTTTGGTTGGGATAAGTTGTAATCATCACAGTAGGAACATCCTCTATGCACTTCCTGACGAACCCAGTCACAGAGTCAGTGTATATGCTGACACTATTCCCAGAGGCGAGCTGGAATATTTCCCAGTCTGCGTGATCAAAACATCTTGAAGCATAGATTTCGATTGGTCAGATCAATGTTTAACAGTCCTAACCACGGGGGCTTCCTGTTTAAGTTTCTGCCAATAGGTGGGGAGGAGCAGGATGGAGGCGTGATCTGATTTGCCGAAGGGAGGGCGGGAAGAGCCTTGTAGGAAGTGTGTTCTCTCCGTGTGTTACACAGGATATGTGTTGATAGATAGATATGTGAAAGATAGATAGATATATGATAGATATGTGAAAGATAGATATGTGAAAGATAGATANATGTGAAAGATAGATAGATATATGATAGATATGTGAAAGATAGATAGATATATGATAGATATGTGAAAGATAGATAGATAGATGATAGATATGTGTTGATAGTGTTCTCCTCAGATTTCCTTTATAGTCCCCAGCTACAATAAATGCGGCCTCGGGAAATGCGGTTTCAGTTTGCCGTAGTCGTAGTTCCTTGAGAGACGTCGCAGTGTTGACTTAGGGGAGAATATACACGTCAGTGACAATAACCAAAGAACATGATCTTAGAAGGTAATGAAGTTGGCATTTGATGGTGAGGTATTCCGGACTTCCTGTATGTTACCACGATCACACCATAAGTTGTTAATCATGAGACATACCCCTCAATTCATTTGATGATACAGCCGGAGCAATACAAGGATATAACATCTATAGAAGAGACAGAAATGCTTATGAGGGAGGTGTTGCTGTATATATTCAGAGCCACATCCCTGTAATGCTGATGGGGGAGGTGTTACTGTATATATTCAGAGCCACATCCCTGTAATGCTTATGGGGGAGGTGTTGCTGTATATATTCAGAGCCATATCCCTGTAATGCTTAGAGAACATCTTATGTCAAGTGTTATTGAAGTGTTGTGGTTGCAGGTTCATTTGGCACATCTAAAGCCTTTTCTTTTGGGGTGTTGCTATAGGCCACCAAGTACTAACAGTCGGTATCTAAATAATATGTGTGAAATGCTTGATAGTGTATGTGATGTAAACAGAGAGGTCTACTTTCATGGGGACCTGAATATTGACTGGTTTTCATCAAGCTGTCCACTCAAGAGGAAGCTTCTCACTGTAACCAGTGCCTGTAACCTGGTTCAGGTTATTAATCAACCTATCAGCGTATTTACAAACACTACAGGAACTAGATCATCCACATGTATCTATCACATTTTTACTAATACTGTAGAACTTTGTTTGAATGCTGTATCCATTCCCATTGGATGCAGGGATCACAATATAGTGGCTATGTCCAGGAAAGTTCCAACAGCTGGCCCTAAAATAGTGTATAAGAGATCATACAAAATATTTTGCTGTGACTCTTATGTGGATGATGTTAATTAAAATGTGTGATGTGATTAATGAGGAGCATCCAGACGCTGCACAATTTATGAAATTGGTTCTTCCAATTATTGATAAACATGCACCTGTTAAGAAACTGATTGTTATAAGTGTTAAGGCTCCATAGATTGATGAGGAATTGGAAAACTGTATGGTTGAAAGAGATTGGGCAAAAGGAGTGGCTAATAAGTCTGGCTGCACATCTGACTGGCTTACTTACTGCAAATGGAAAAAGTATGTGACTAAACTCAACAAAAAGAAAAAGAAACTGTATTATGAAGCCAAGATAAAAAAAATATTGTTTTGTTTCACCTTTATTTATTTAATTTTATTTCACCTTTATTTAACCAGGTAGGCCAGTTGAGAACAAGTTCTCATTCACAACTGCGACCTGGCCAAGATAAAGCAAAGCAGTGTGACACAAACAACAACACAGAGTTACACATGGGATAAACAAATGTACAATCAATAACACAATAGAAAAATCTATGTACAGTGTGTGGAAATGTAGAAGAGTAGGGAGGTAAGGCAATAAATAGGCCATAGAGGTGAAAATAATTACAATTTATAATGTGCAGATTATGATATAAAAAACTTTAAATGAAATTATGGGCAGAAAGACAAATTCCACTCCATCTTTCATCGAGTCAGACGTTTTATTCATCACAAAACCATTTGATGTTGCCAATGATTTTTATGATTATTTCATTGGCGAAGTGGGCAAACTTAGGCAGGAAATGCCAACAACGATCAATCAGCCTCATATTCCTGCATAAAAAAACGAATAATGAAAGAAAATAATTGCAAGTTTGAATTTTGTAAAGTTAGTGTTGGAGAGGTAGGAACAATTACTGTTATCGATCAATCATGACAAACCTCCTGGCATTGACAACTTAGATGGAAAGCTACTGAGGATGGTAGCTGACTCTATAGCCACTCCTGTCTGTCATATCTTTAATCTGAGCCTAGAGGGAAGTCTTTGTCCTCAGGCCTGGAGGGAAGCCTTTGTCCTCAGGCCTGGAGGGAAGCCAAAGTCATTCCGCTGCCCAAGAGTGGTAAAGCGGCCTTTACTGGTTCTAACAGCAGACCTATCAGCTTGCTGCAAGCTCTTAGCAAACTGTTGGAAAAAAGTGTGTTGACCAAATACAATGCTATTTCTCTGTAAACAAATTAACAGCAGACTTTCAGCATGCTTATAGAGAAGGACACTCAACATGTGATGCACTGACACAAATGACTGATGATTGGTTGAAAGAAAATGATAATAAGAAGATAGTGGGAGCTGTACTGTTAGATTTCAGTGCAGCCTTTGATATTATTGACCATAACCTGTTGTTGAGAAAACTTGGGGTCACTTAGAAATGTCCTTGTTTTTCTTTCTGTTCATTTGCCCATCTTAATCTTTTCTTTTTATTGGCCAGTCTGAGATATGGCTTTTTCTTTGCAACTCTGCCTTCAAGGCCAGCATCCCGGAGTTGCCTCTTCACTGTTGACGTTGAGACTGGTGTTTTGCGGGTACTGTTTAATGAAGCTGCCAGTTGAGGACTTGTGAGGCGTCTGTTTCTCAAACTAGACACTCTAATGTACGTGTCCTCTGGCTCAGTTGTGCCCCGGGGCCTCCCACTCCTCTTTCTATTCTGGTTAGAGCCAGTTTGCGCTGTTCTGTGAAGGGAGTAGTACACAGCGTTCTACGAGATCTACAGTTCCATCTCATATTGCTCAAAGGAACAGCAAACCTGGTTTCAATAAACAGATGAAGCAACACCTCACGGCACAACGCCTCTCCCCTATTTGACCTGGATAGTTTGTGTGTATGTATTGATATGAAGGCTACGTGTGCCTTTTTAAATGTATGTAGTTCTGTCCTTGAGCTGTTCTTGTCTATTAATGTTGTGTATTATGTCATGTTTCATGTTTTGTGTGCACCCCAGGAAGAGTGGCTGCTGCTTTTGCAACAGATAATGGGGATCCTAATGAATACAAAATATCTCCAACCCTAACTCTAACCTCTGTGTTTTGTCCAGAGCACAACCAACACAACCGGGACAACAGAGAAAATAACTAGCTAAAGAAATATTCATATGAATAAGTAGCTGTAGAAATATTCATATAATAAGTAGCTGTAGAAATATTCATAATGATAAGTAGCTGTATAATATTAATATTAATAAGTAGCTGTGGAAATATTCATATAATAAGTCGCTGTATAAATATTCATATTAATAAGTAGCTGTAGAAATATTCAAATTAATAAGTAGCTGTAGAAATATTCATATTAATAAGTAGCTGTAGAAATATTCAAATTAATAAGTAGCTGTAGAAATATTTATATAATAAGTAGCTGTATAAATATTAATATTAATAAGTAATTGTATAAATATTCATATTGATAAGTAGCTGTATAATATTAATATTAATAAGTAGGTGTAGAAATATTCATATAATAAGTAGCTGTAGAAATATTCATATAATAAGTAGCTGTAGAAAAATTCAAATTAATAAGTAGCTGTATAAATATTCATATAATAAGTAGCTGTATAAATATTCAAATGAATAAGTAGCTGTAGAAATATATCAACAGCATGAAAGGTATAATCATGGTGGAATGATGAAATCTGAAACAGTCTATTCCCCCTCAGGGTTGTCTGTTGTGCTGCTAGTCCTAACCCCCTCCACCTCTCAGCCCTAACCCCCTCCACCTCTCAGCCCTAACCCCCTCCACCTCTCAATTTACTAAGCTTCCCTAAATAGTGTTTTACATTTGAGGAGGAGAGCCAAGCATGGAGTCCACGGTGGCTTCAAACACAATGGAGCGGGGCAAGAGCCCAAGATGGCAGTCACGGTGCCTAAAAACACAATGGAAGAGGAGAGCCACAGATGAGGCAGGTGCTTCAAACACAATGGAAGAGGAGAGGCCAAGATGGAGGCCATGGCTGCGCTTCCACACACAATGGAGGAGGAGAGCCAAGATGGAGTTTCCATGGCTGGCTTCAACTACAATGGAGGGAGTGCCAACGATGGAGCTCACCGTGGGCTTCAACACAATGGGTGGGGAGAGCCAAGATGGAAAGTCCACGGTGGCCTTCACACAATGGTGGGGGAGAGCCCAAGATGGAGTTCAACGGTGGCTAAAACACAATGGTGGGGGAGAGCCAAGATGGAGTTCACGGTGGCTTCACCACACATGGTGCCGGTGGAGAGCCAAGGTGGAAAGTCACGGTGGCTTCAATACAAATGGTGGGGGAGAGCCAAAGGAGTCCACGGTCGCCTACAAACACAATGGCTGGGGGAGAAGCCAAGATGGAGTCACGGTTGGCTAAAACACCAATGGTGGGGGAGAGCCAAGATGGAGTCACGTGGCGTCCAATAACAAGTGGTGGGGGAGAGGCCAAGCATGGAGTCACGGTGGCCTAAAACCACAATGCGTGGGCGGAGAGCCAAGATAGAGTCACGGTGCGCTGAAAACACAATGGAGGTGAGAGCCAAGATCGGAGTCACGCTGGCTACAAACAACATGGAGAGCGAGAGCCAACCCGATGGAGTCACCGGTGGCTAAAACACAATGGTGGGGCAGAGCCAAGATGGAGTCACGGTGGCTTCAACACAAATGGGGGGAGAGGCCAAGGATGGCATCATGTGGCTCAACACAATGGAGAGGAGAGCCCAAGATGGAGTCATGGTGCTTCACCACAATGGTGCGGGAGAGCCAAGATGGAGTCACAGGTGGCCTCAGCACACCATGGTGAGGGAGAGCCAAAGATGGTAGTCACGGTGGCTTCAGCCCACAATGGTGGGGGCAGAGCCAAGGATGGAGTCACGGTGGCTTAAAACACACATGTGCGGGGAGCAGCCAAGATGGCAGTCATGGTGGCGTTCAACCACAATGGTGGCAGGAATCCAAGATGGAGTCATCGGTGGCTCAATACAATGGAGGCAGTCTGCCAAGATGGAAGTCATGGTGCTTCAAACACAATGGTGGGGGAGAGCCAAGATCGGAAAGGTCACGGTGGCCTTCAACACCAATGGTGGGGAGAGCCAAGATGGAAGTCCATGGTGGCTTTCACACAATGGTGGGAGAGCAGCCCAAGATGCAGTCATGGTGGCTTCAACACAAGGGAGGAGTGCCAAGATGGAGTCACGGTGGCTTCAAACACAATGTGGAGGAGAGCAAGATGGAGGTCTATGGTGGCTTCAACACAATGGTGGAGCGAGAGCCAAGATGGAGTCATGGGTCGGCTTCAACACCAATTGGCAGGGGAGAGCCAAGATTGGAGCGCAATTGGTCGGCTCTCAAGCACAATGGTGCGGGAGAGCCAAGATGGGAGTCACGGCGGTCGGCTCAGGCACCAACTGTGGGGGAGTAGCCAAGATGGAGTTCACCGGCTTGGCTTCAACCCACAGATGGAGGGGGAGCAGCCCAAGCATGCAGTCCAACCCGGTGGCTTCCACCCACAATTGGTGGGGGCAGAGCCAAGATGGCCTGCCCGGTGGCTTCAGTACAGCTGCCCCCATTCAGTCATCCAGGTTGTATACATATCATTAGTTGGGACAAGCAATGCACTGGCAGGCAAGCTGCAAGAAGGAGCGAGCAGGCCTACTATTCCCATAGTTTATTCAAAGGTGGCAATCTTGACGGCCAACATACAAGCTTGAAAAAGTTGAGGAGGTTTATCTAGATGTTACTTCGTTAGATTTTAGCTCAGCTTGCTCCGGTTCTAGCATTAGTTGTTTATTCTTGTGAGGTTGGTGATGATGTGTATAACTGAGGCGAGAGAGAGTCTACCTCTTCATGGGTTGTTGATGTGTTATAACGAGCAAGAGAGCCTACCTTTCTTCATGGTTGTGGATGTGTATAAACTGAGGGGAGGAGAGTCCTACCTTTCATGGTTGTTGATGTGTATAAACTGAGAGAGAGAGAGTCTACCTTTTCAATTGGTTGTTGATGTGTATAACTGAGAGCAGAGAGAAGCCTTTACCTTCTTCATGGTGTTATGTGTATAACTGAGGGAGAGCAGAGTCTACCTTTTCATGGTTCGTTGATGGTATAAAAACTAGGGAGAGAGAGGTCTACCTTGTTCAGTGGTTGTTGATGTGTATAACTGAGAGAGAGAGAGCCTACCTTTTCCGGTGTTGATGTGTATAACTGAGAGAGAGAGAGAGCCTACCTTTCAGTGGCGTTGTTGGATGTGTATAAGCTGAGGCGAGAGAGAGTCTACCTTTTCATGGTCCTGTTGCATTGTGTATAACTGACGGGAGACGGAGAGTCTACCTTTTCATGGTTGTTGAGTGTGTATCAACTGAGAGAGAGAAGCCCTACCTCTTCCCTGGTTGTTGATGTGTATAAACTGAGAGAGAGAGAGAGCCTACCTTGTCCTCGGTTGTTGATGTGTAATAACTAGAGAGAGAGGCAGAGCCTACCTTTTCATGTGTTGTTGAGTGTAAACTGAGGGAGAGAGAGTCTACCTTTTTTCATGGTTGTTGCATGTGATCTCCTCTCT
>NW_019943404.1:108043-120102 GCF_002910315.2 Salvelinus sp. IW2-2015 | reverse complement strand
GCATTTATTAATGTCTACATTTGACACCTTTATTCTATTAGACACTTTAATACATACTTTTAAATCAAAGTATTTTTTTGTAGAGTACTAATGTTACTGAGCCCACTACAACAAGAAAATAATGAAATACATGTGATTTTCTCCTTGAAACAATGACTTTAAATGGAWTTCCATTCGTTCCTATGGAGGACTGCTCCTACTAGGGAGTCCCAATATGACCAGGGGTTCAAAGCCTCTCAACGGCCAATACATAACGTCGGCAATACAGTGTTTATATTCCTCATTGGTGCTAACCCACSTTTTGACATCTGAATGGGGACTTGCCTGCCCTCTCATTTGATCTATACAAAATACATTTARTTAACAACTAAGAGATATATTCAAGTTCAGCATAGCTAGCTGGCTAACCAAATGGCACCAGCATCTGTAGTTGTAGCCACCGGAAGACGATATGGGGGGAAAGTCGGCCACTGATCCGGTCGTCAATGACATCCTCCCAGCGGTTAGCTAGTTAACGTCGGGCTCCGKGTTTTCAGCAGGCTGAATAAATAGCTGAATAAATAGATCAACTAGCCACGTTACGGATGACTTGTGATCATTTCCTTACTAGTTTRATTGTATTGACATTCCCAGCCTTTGTTTACATTCGTCCGTTTTTGTCCAAAATGTTGAGTTCATTTAAACTGAAACGGTGCATCCTGGGTGGAGGCAGTAAATTGTACCAGCTGTGATTTACAACCTAACAGCAATAGTTGGACTACTAAGAAATTTATTAGTGAATTATATTAATCACGCATTGAACTGCATCCATCTATTCTGCCAGCAATGCCTTAATCTATTTTTGAGTGAAAGATAACTTATTTTTTTTAAACTTCCTAAAAAAGTTGATTTTGTAACATAAACTGGGAATTTGATATTTTTGACTGATATTATAATTAGTCTGTTTCATATCTGCAAAGTAGTTAAAATGCTGTSTGTTCTACCTTTAAGGTAGTGTATATCTCTCCAACACAAATGTCTGTGTGTTGTGGGTCCTGACTCAGGGGTGGAGACTAAGGAGAAAGCTGTATTATAGGTTCTAGAGCTCCATGTAGAACCTCCCTGTGGTATTTAAGSACCACACCCATTCCAAGCCACATAGCCAGGACTATTCTACAGCACCACAGCTCTCTTCTGCACAGTCAGGTAAACTGATCATTCCTTTGACATTCATTACAATAAATGTATTAGAACAATTGGCTTCAACTAGCTCTTGGAAGGATTTCTGTCATACCAAAACTAGCTCTGTGAGTTTTTRCTTGTAGGGGACTAAACCCAAGTTAGATTCACAGTGTTGTCTTTCATTGTATCTGTTTCTATGATCTTCATGTCCAGTAGAATATATGTGTGCTCAGAATGCAGTCTTTTCTCTGTATGAACAGTCCTGAGAAGTGATTCAGCTGTACTGCCTCCCTGAGACAGAGTGCTCTGCTGCAAGCTCCAGGGTGTGTCTGTGCTGGTTGTCTGCCAAATGGGTTAGGGTGTGGTAGTAAGGGCTAGGGTGTAGGGGTTAGGATGTAGGGGTTAGGGTGTGGTAGTAGGGGCTAGGGTGTAGGGGCTAGGATGTAGTTGTAGGGGTTAGGGTGTAGTTGTAGGGGTTAGGGTGTGGTGGTTGGGGTGTGGTAGTAGGGGCTAGGGTGTAGGGGTTAGGATGTGGTAGTATTTATTAGTGTGTAGGGGTTAGGATGTAGTAGGGTGTGGGATTAGGGTGTAGTAGTATGGGTTAGGGTGTTGGTGTAGTAGTAGGGGTTAGGGTGTAGTAGTATGGGTGTTGGTGTAGTAGTAGTAGTAGGGGTTAGGGTGTAGTAGTATGGGTTAGGGTGTTGGTGTAGTAGGGGTTAGGGTGTAGTAGTATGGGTTAGGGTGTGGGTGTAGTAGGGGTTAGGATGTAGTGTTTAGCTTGTTGTAGTAAGGGGTGGTAGTAGTTAAAGTTAGTTCTCTGTGCTAGCTAGTGTTTCATCAGGGTGTGTCTAGGCTGGACGTATAATAGTTGACAGACTGTTACATCTAGTTAGTCATTTTGATAAACAGAGAGGACTTGGTGCCTTAGATATCGACAGAGAGATGATTGGTTCAGAGACGCTGCAGTTAGTAGAAGAATGTAATTAATCTCCTGAGAGAACCAATCAGACCTTTGGATGGTCTGGTGAGTTACCCAACTCCCAGTGGCGATGATCAGGAGATTAAACTACACGGTTCTCAGTGGAGAACGTCTCTAAAACAATAAACTCTTCTCACCCCCCCCCCCCCCCCCCCCCCCCCTCTACAGGACAGTCAACATGCGCCTGTATCTGAGTTTCTGGGACAACTGTCTCTTAATGTGGGGTAATAGTAATTAATGTTAAAACCCAGAAAAATTACACCACAGACTCCTCCTGCCTACTACTGCTATTAATACTAGTATTCCACTTACTGTAACAGTGACCATCCAATACTGAGTCTTCTGAATCTCCCGTGAGCCCCAATACTTGATTCTGTCTCTAATATTAAACTATATTATATAAAGAATATATTACAGTCCTGTAGCCCAAATACCCTACTGTTTTCCTGCGTCTGACTTCGATCCAGACAAAGATGCTGCTAGAATAGAGACTTGCTATCAAGACCAAGGTAAGAGAGGCATCTGGCTGGTTATAGGCCTGTTAGAGGCTGGGTTTGCTCTGGCATAGGGTAGAGCTGTTGGCTCTGGCTGGGTTAGAGCTGGTTAGAGCTGCTGGCTCTGGCTCGGTTAAGCTGGTTAGGCACTGGGTGCTAGAGCCCAGTTAGAGGCCCCAGCTCTGCTGGCTTGCTCTGCGGTTAGCTGGTTGGCTCTGGCTGGTTGAGGCTGGATAGGCCTGCGAGTTAAGGCTGGTTAGAGGCTGTCTTGCTCTCTGGTAGAGCTGGTAGAGCTGTTTGGCTCTGGCTGGGTAAAAGGTATCCACGTGGCAACAGTCTGTGGTATTTGTGAGTCAGCTTCCTGCCTGAACTGGGAATGTTCCCAAGGCAATGCCTCAGTACTAGCAGCAGCCTCATAATACCAGTTAGTGGCAGACAGAGTTGCATCCAGACAAGCTAGTTCCCTGCAGACTGGCAGATGTCCCTCTCCAGACTGGTATAATGGATAGCCAGTTCACTATCATTAATGCCTAACCACTAAAGTGTTCCTCGTCATTCAGATTTACTGATTATTTTTATTCAATGAACAATGTCTAGTTATCTAGAACAATGTCCACTTATTCCTGAATGATCTGATGTTTTGTATTTCTGGGATGTCACCTCAGGAGTGGATGAAGCGACCATCATCGCTGTTCTGACCAAGAGGACCTACAGCCAGAGGAGAGAGATCGCGTTCGCTTATGAGAGGAAAGCCAAGAAGGTACAGGAGGACAGCTCAACCAATCAGAAACTAGGGTCAACTGGCTCAATCAATAAGATGACCCTTCGCTGATGATCTAATGTCACGTGAACTGTCATGACACCTGTGAGGGTTGTCTCTTCTGTTCTGTTACACTGACTGTAACATGGCCTGTCTGTTACTCTGACTGTAACATGGCCTGTCTGTTACTCTGACTGTAACATGGCCTGTCTCTTCTGTTACACTGACTGTAACATGGCCTGTATCTAAGTAACATGCTCTGTGTTTCTCTCCTGTAGGATCTGGTGACAGCCCTGAAGGCGGCTCTATCTGGGTCGTTGGAGACTGTGATCTTAGGCCTAATGAAGAGTACAGCTCAGTACGATGCCTCCGAGATCAAAGGGTCCATTAAGGTACTGGACAGTCTCTTTCATTAACCAAACCTCTACTGCCCTCTGCTGGTAGTATGTCTACAGTAACTAACTCTGTTATAATCTGATAGCTGTGTAGTGGTCTCTACTGCCCTCTGCTGGTAGTATGTCTACAKTGCAKTTGGGAGGRATWAAGGMCACTGGAGCTAAAACAGACCTTTACAATATAATCCTAACTTTATGGTACAATGTTATGGTAATGCAACATGCCTGTGTGTCTGCAGGGTCTAGGAACGGACGAGGAGGTGCTGATAGAGATTGTCTGTTCTCGCAGCTCCTCAGAACTGGCTGAGATTAARACTGTCTACAAGGAACGTGAGTCTGAATCCACAGAGATACATTTATAATATGATGTTATAATTCTCTGTGTCTATCTACCTAGTAAATTACATCATTAGACCACTGAGTTTTAGGCTTTGTGGGAAATTATGATGTGGCTGAATGTGTCTGATCTCCTCAGTGTTCAAGAAAGATCTGGAGAAGGATGTGGCTGGAGACACCTCGGGAGACTTCGCCAAGCTGCTGCTGGCCCTGGTGCAGGTACGGCCCTAAGTAGCCCTGGTGCAGGTACGGCCCTAAGTAGCCCTGGTGCAGGTACGGCCCTAAGTAGCCCTGGTGCAGGTACGGCCCTAAGTAGCCCTCTAACATCATAAAGTTGAAGTGTGTGATGTGTACTACATCATAAGTGAAGTGGTGTGGGGAATGGTGTACTACATCATAAAGTGAAGTGTGGTGGATGTGTACTACATCATAAAGTGAAGTGGTGTGATGTGGTACTACATCATAAAGTGAAGTGTGTGATGTGTACTACATCGTGAAGTGTGTGATTGTGAAGTGTGTGATGTGTACTACATCGTGAAAGTGAGTGTGTGATGTGTACTACATCGTGAAGTGAAGTGTGTGATGTGGTTACTACATCGTGAAGTGAAGTGTGGGTGATGTGTACTACATCGTGAAGTGAAGTGTGTGATGTGTACTACATGTGAAGTGAAGTGTGTGATGTGTACTACATCGTGAAGTGAAGGTGTGTGATGTGTACTACATCATAAAGTGAAGTGGTGGTGATGTGTACTACATCATAAAGTGAAGTGTGTGATGTGTACTACATCATTAAGTGAGTGTGTGATGTGTATCATATAAAGTGAAGTGTGTGATGTGTACTACATCATAAAGTGAAGTGTTGTGATGTGTACTACATCATAAAGTGAAGTGTTGTGATGTGTACTACATCATAAAGTGAAGTGTGTGATGTGTACTACATCATAAAGTGAAGTGTGTGATGTGTACTACATCAGTGAAGTGTGTGATGTGTACTACATCGTGAAAGTGTGTGATTGGTTGATGTGTACTAACATTGGTGAAGTGTAAGTGTGTGATGTGTACTACATGTGAAGTGAAGTGTGTGATGTGTACTACATCGTGAAGTGAAGTGTGTGTGTGTACTACATCGTGAAGTGAAGTGGTGTGATGTGTACTACATCATGGAAGTGAAGTGTGTGATGTGAAGTGTGTGATTGTGGTACTACATCGTGAAGTGAAGTGTGTGATGTGTACTACATCGTGAAGTGATTGTGATGTGTACTACATCGTGAAGTGAAGTGGTGTGATGTGGTACTAAATCGTGAAGTGAAGTGTGTGATGTGTACTACATCATTGAAGTGAAGTGGTGTGATGTGAAGTGTGTGATGTGTACTACATCGTGAAGTGAAGTGTGTGATGTGTACTACATCGTGAAGTGAAGTGTGTGATTGTACTACATCGTGAAGTGAAGTGTGTGATGTGTACTACATCGTGAAGTGAGTGTGTGATGTGTACTACATCGTGAAGTGAAGTGTGTGATGTGTACTAATGTGAAGTGATGTGTGATGTGTACTACATCGTGAAGTGTGTGATGTGTACTACATCATAAAGTGAAGTTGTGTGATGTGTACTACATCATGAAGTGAAGTGTGTGATGTGTACTACATCATAAGTGAAGTGTGTGATGTGTACTACATCATAAAGTGAAGTGTGTGTTGTACTACATCATGAAGTGAAGTGTACTACATGTGAAGTGTGTGATGTGTACATACAAAGTGTATTTCTTTGCCATGTTGTTTTGCAGTATTGCTTTAGTGCCTTGTTGCATACAAGATGCATGTTTTTGTTATATTTGTTTTGGAGTTCTTTTCACTCTGTCATTTAGGTCATTATTGATGAGCCATCCTCTTCCATCACAGCCATTGAAATCACCAATGGCCTCACGGTGACATCACGGAGCAGTTTCCTTCCTGTCCTGCAGCTTAGTTCAGAAGGACGACTGTATCTCTGATGTGTCTGGGTGGTTTAATGCATCATTATTAACTTGACCAGGCTTAGAGACATATCAGACATGTAATCAGCACTACATAAGCCGCTTTGTTCAGGATTTGCTGCTGGAGGTTCATTAACATTTATTATTGAAATATTAGCCCAAAACAAACACTATTTAAAATCATTTAATACAGCCTTTTCAGTGGAAACACGAGAAGATTAAATGATCCTGTTTAGTGTTTTTTTTAGAATGTGTTGATGTCCTGTAAATTAATACAACTATCTTTATGTCTGCTTATAGAAGTTTAATTCACAAGTCATTTGTTCTACAATGTTCAAGTTTAGCACTTTAATTAGCCTAGCTTTGATTTCCAGGAAAAGTGATTGTCTGAATATTAGTCAACATCTCTCTTCGCCATTAACCTGCTCTCCTTTTATAAATTGGGGAATAACTAAGAAAAGTGAAATATTTCATTTTATTGAAAAGATAAACTAGTGGATGAAAGCATGTCAGTATCAGGCCAGAGAAGAAGAGTAACTACTGAACTACCTCTACGCACTCTAGTGGTCACCATAGTAACTGCATATTATTACACGCTGACTATTTCTTACCTCTTGGAAAATGGGTCAAGATGTGATATTGAAATCTTGGTAGAGCATGACGCTTGCAATGCCAGGGTTTCGGGTTCGATTCGCATGGAGAGAACCAGTACGAAAAGCTACGAACTACGTAAGTCGCTCTGGATAAAAGCATCTTTCAAATGACTAATGTGAAGAACATTTGCCAAAGTAACTTTATTACCATTACTAGGTTTGTTACAGGAACACGTGGGTTCAATATCTTCATCTAATGAAATACTTACAGTAGAATGATGCATCTCTTTGAAGTTATTAATACCCATATGAATACAGCCAATAGTATGAGTAATACTCTAACGTAGGGAGTTGTAGTCCAGTGGGAGTTGTAGTCCAGTAGCTGCCTAACTAATACCTGGACATTGTGTCCAGTGGGGGTTGTAGTCTAGTAAGCAACCTTCCCAGCAGTGGACATAATGACCAGTACGCCGAAGGCTTGTAGGTAATGAAATCAAGATGACGTTTAGTCGTCTCCCCACACAGAGACGGCATGGCCTTCTGGTAATCCCCCTTAGTGTGCTCCTGGAGAGGAGAGAGGTACAGGGTCAGGTTAGGGGACTGGTGGGGGGGTAGAGACATCAGGATTAGGGCCGAACAGATGCGGAAAATCTCAATTGCATACTCTCTCCTTCTCAAAACCCATTGGAGGAGAAGGTCAGAGGGGGAGAGACCTTGGCTTTTCTCCTCCAATGGGTTTGTAGAAGGAGAAGAGAGAGAGAGGACATGAGGTGTATGCAATTGAGATCTTCCCATAGAGATATCTGAGGTGGTGGTACAGTAGGGTGTTGTGTTACTGACAGAGATGGTCTGGAACAGACCATTAGTGTGGGGAGGTATTGATGTGGCGTATTATTGTAGTACTCAGAGATGGTCTGGAACAGACCATTAGTGTGGGGAGGTATTGATGTGGTGTATTATTGTAGTACTCACAGAGATGGTCTGGAGCAGACCATTTAGTTGGTGGGGAGGTATGTATGTGGTGTATTATTGTAGTACTCACAGAGATGGTCTGGACAGAGACTTGCCGGTCTGACTCTTGAACTCTGTTCTGACCTTCATGAGGTCGACTTCACACCGAGACACCATGATCCTCGTCACAACCTTCTCCTTCGCACTTTTACCCTGCAGATTATAAATAAGATCATCATCACCCTGCAGACTATACATACGATCATCGTCACCTGCAGACTATAAATATACAGATCATCGTCACCCTGCAGACTATACAATATACAGATCATCGTCACCCTGCAGACTATACATATACAGATCAATCGTCACCCTGCAGACTATACATATACGATCATCGTCACCCTGCAGACTATACATAATAATCATCGTCACCCTGCAGACTATACATACAGATCATCGTCACCCTGCAGACTTAATAAATATACAGATCATCGTCACCCTGCAGACTATAAATATACAGATCTCGTCACCTCGCGACTATACATACAGATCATCGCCACCCTGCAGACTTACATATACAGATCATCTCACACCCTGCAGACTATAATATACAGATCATCGTCACCCTGCAGACTATAAATATACAGATCATCGTCACCCTGCAGACTATACATACAGATCATCGTCACCCTGCAGACTATAAATATACAGATCATCGTCACCCTGCAGACTATACATATACAGATCATCATCACCTGCAGACTATACATACAGATCATCGTCACCCTGCAGACTATACATATACAGATCATCATCACCCTGCAGACTATAATATACTGATTATGGTCACCCTGCAGACTAATAATATACTGATTATGGTCACCCTGCAGACTATAAATACAGAATCATCGTCACCCCCTGCAGACTAAATACAGATCATCATCACCCTGCAGATTATAAATATACTGATTATGGTCACCCTGCAGACTATAAATATACAGATTATCATCACCCTGCACAGACTATAATAACAGATCATCATCACCCTGCAGATTATGAATAAACTGTTATCGTCATCTGCAGACTATAAATATACATCATATTAACACACCTTCTCCATAGCGCTTCACTCTGCACAGAGGCGAGACACGGTAAGCAGGCTAGTAGTAGGAGTACCAGTACACTGCACAGTAAACTGTGTAAACTCTGAATTTCTCAACACTACATGAGCAACATGGTGTAAACTGATGCCATCTGCAGTATTCCTTGTACTGTTTACATCTGTTGCAAGTCCCCAATTTAAACTATTCAAAGAACCAGGAATATATATGTTTATTAATTACCTTCATGGCCTCTGCAAGTCTGCTGGCGAGTACAGCGGCTTGTTCTCAAAACACTCAACTGTAACAGAGACAGAGGAACTGTCAGAACCGGCTAATTAGTAAGGAACACCTACCTGGCTGGAACTCCTCCAGGTCTTAATTGAAAAAACAAACTCGGCACTCCGTAGAATGAGTTTGACCACCTGGTTTAAAGTCTTACCGAGTGTGAGGAAGGACTTCTCCAGGTCTCCCTTCACCTCCTTCCTGATGCTCTCCTGCATATCATAGGGACTGTAGCTCTTGTACCTGTCAAACACTGGAGAAGACAACACACATTCAGACTGTTTAACCTGTCAAACACTGGAGCAGACATCACCCATTCAGACTGTCTTATACCTGTTAAACACTGGATCAGACATCACCCATTCAGACTGTCTAATACCTGTTAAACACTGGAGCAGACTCACCCATTCAGACTTTTTAACAGGTATTAGACACCTTGGGACGACAGGGATCCGTTTAACATCCACAGAGACAGAACATGAATTAAGTTCACGCAGCTGGTATATGCTTACAGTCTCTCGTTAGTCAGTCCGTCAGGTATGTCCCGTCTGTCTGGTATAACGCCATCGATAAAAGACAGTACTGTGCAGCCGTCTTCATCGACCTGGAAGGCTTTCGACTCTGTCAGTCACTGTATTCTTATCGGCAGACTCAACAGCCTTGGCTTCTCAAATGACTGCCTCGCCTGGTTCACCAACTACTTCGCAGACAGAGTTCAGTGTGTCAAATCGGAGGGCCTGTTGTCCGGACCTCTGGCAGTCTCTATGGGGGTACGACAGGGTTCAATTGTCGGGCCAACTCTTTTCTCTGTATGATTGTCGTCTTGCTGCTGGTGATTCCTTGATCCACCTCTACGCAGACGAACACATTCTGTATACATCGGACCCTTCTTTGGACACTGTGCTAACTAACCTCCAGACGAGCTTCAATGTCATACAACTCTCCTTCCGTGGCCTCCAACTGTTCATAAAACGCTAGTAAATGAAATGCATGCTTTTCAACCGTTCGCTACCTGCCTGCCCGACCAGCATCACTACCCTGGACGGTTCTGATTAGATAATGTGGACAACTACAAATACCTAGGTGTCTGGTTAGACTGTAAACTCTCCTTCAAGACTCACATTAAGCATCTCCAATCCAAAATCAAATCTAGAAATCGGCTTTCTATTTCGCAACAAAGCCTCCTTCACTCACGCCGCCAAACTTACCCTAGTAAAACTGACTATCCTACGATCCTCGACGATGTCATACAAACTAAGCTTCCAATACTCTACTCAGCAATTGGATGCAGTCTATCACAGTGCCCTTATACCACCCACTACTGCGACCTGTATGCTCTAGTCGGCTGGCCCTCGCTACATATTCCGTCGCCAGACCACTGGCTCCAGGTAATCTATAAGTCTATGCTAGGTAAAGCACCGCCTTCTCAGCTTACGGTCATGATAACACCACTCGTAGCCAGCGCTCCATATCTCACTGGTATCCCCAAAGCCAACACCTCCTTTGGCCACCTTTCCTTCAGTTTCTGTGCCAATGACTGGAACAAATTGCAAAAATAAAATAAAATTAAATTTTTTTTTTTTTAAATCACTGAAGCTGGAGCTGGAGACTGAAAATCACTGAAGCTTATTTCCCTCACTAACTTTAAAACATCAGCTATCTGAGCAGCTTACCGATCGTGCAGCTGTACATAGTCCCATCTACCTACCTCATCCCCATATTGTTTTATTTTACTTTCTGCTCTTTCTGCACACCAGTATCCTACTTGCAACATCAATCATCATCTGCTTTCATCTATCCTCAGTGTTAATCTGCTAAATTGTAATTACTTTGCTCATATGGCATATTTATTGCTTTACTCCTCACGCCATTTGCCACACACTGTATATAGACTTTTTTTCTATTGTGTTATTGACTGTACGCTTGTTTATTCCACGTGTAATCTGTGTTGTTTGTGGTGTCCACTGCTTTGCTTTTATCTTGCCAGGTCGCAGTTGTAAATGAGGACTTGTTCTCAACTGGCCTACCTGGTTAAATAAAGGTGAAATTAAAATAAAACATTTAATATGTGGTCTCTGTTGTCTGTCAGGTAGTACCTTTCTGCAGGTGGAGGAACACTCCTTCTGACATGATGGAGATCCAGGTGGCACATCTGTTCCTTTCTCTTCACCCCAGCATCATACAGGGCCTTGGAGACAATATTATAAACACACATTAGCTATAAACTTATACAGGGCCTGTATGGTATCATACTAGACACCATCATAAAACTTATATTGTAGTGAACCTGACTCTAGCTTTTCAAACAGATGGTTTTATTCATGTATATATATCTGGTTGATGTATCCATGGTGCCAGACTACTAGACAGGACAGTAGATTGTTTTTTACTCTGGCATCTTCATCGATCTTCTCATAGTCCACCACACTGGAGGGGTTTCTGCCCTCTTGGCCTGTCAACAGAATAGATTAGAACAGGATCAAAGATCAACTCAATAACAGACAAGTTACTGCAGTCATCCCTGCACCAGAATAGTTGGGGTTAGTTAGGGTCAGGGATGGAATTGAAGGTTTTTAATCCACCGGCCCCGCCGGGCTAGTCGACTTTTAATTTGTTCTAGTCCTGGTCCAGAACCTGTTGTCATTGTGATATTGTAAAAGACAGTTTCTCTAGCCAGCAGGTTAGTCGGCACAATTTTCTACTAGCCTGGTCTAAAAAGTACTAGCCTCGGGCTAGCTTAACTTCCATCCCGGGATATGGTCGCACCAGGGCTACTTAGGGCCGCACCAGGCTACTTAGGGTCGTACCTGCGCCGGGGCTCTTAGGGTCGTACTGCGCGGGGCTACTTAGGGCCGTACTGCACCAGGGCTACTTAGGGCCGTACCTGCACAGGGCTACTTAGGGCCGTACCTGCACCAGGGTTACTTAGGGCCGTACCTGCACCAGGGCTAACTTAGGGCGTAACCTGCACCAGGGCTACTTAGGGCCGTACCTGCACCAGGGCTACTTAAGGGCCGTAAGCCTGCACCA